>NW_015414926.1:0-1702 GCF_001527695.2 Protobothrops mucrosquamatus | reverse complement strand
ATAGCCAATTGAGCATGAAAAGTCAAAATATGAAACTGACCTCAACTTCGAAAAGTATACGTATATTCAGTTTCCCAACAGGTTGGGGAACAAGAAAAAACATGTGTTTTCCGGATCCGACCTCTCCTTCAAAAGTTAGGCCAGGGTTTATCTCTCCTTTGTTGGCAAATAGCCAATTAAGCATGAAAAGTCAAAATTATAAACTGACCTCATACTCGAAAAGTATACATATATTCAGGTTCCCCACAAGCTGGGGAACACAAAAAAACATGTGTTTTCCGGATCCGACCTCTCCTTCAAAAGTTAGGCCACATTTGTTGGCAAATAGCAAATTTAGCATGATAGCAAATAGCCAATTCAGCATGAAAAGTCAAATTTTGAAACTGACCTCAAATTCGAAAAGTATACATATATTCAGGTTCCCCACAGGTTGGGGAACAAGAAAAAACATGTGTTTTCCGGATCCGACCTCTCCTTCAAAATTTAGGCCAGGGTCTATCTCTCCTTTGTTGGCAAATAGCCAATTAAGCATCAAAAGTCAAAATTTGAAACTGACCTCAAATTCGAAAAGTATACATATATTCTGGTGCCCCACAGGTTGGGGAACAAGAAAAAACATGTGTTTTCCAGATCCGACCTCTCCTTCAAAAGTTAGGCCAGGGTCTATGTCGCATTTGTTGGGAAATAGCCAATTAAGCATGAAAAGTCAACATTTGAAACTGACCTCAATTTCGAAAAGTATACATATATTCAGGTTCTCCACAGTTTGTGGAACAAGAAAAAACATGTGTTTTACGGATCCGACCTCTCCTTCAAAAGTTAGGCCAGGGTCTATCTCGCATTTGTTGGCAAATAGCCAATTAAGCATGAAAAGTCAAAATTTGAAACTGACCTCAAATTCGAAAACTATACTTATATTCAGGTTCCCCACAGGTTGGGGAACAAGAAAAAACATGTGTTTTCCATATCCGACCTCTCCTTCAATAGTTAGGCCAGGGTCTATCTCTCCTTTGTTGGCAAATAGCCAATTAAGCATGAAAAGTCAAAATTAGAAACTGACCTCAAATTCGAAAAGTATACATATATTCAGGTTCCCCACAAGCTGGGGAACACAAAAAAAATGTATTTTCCGGATCCGACCTCTCCTTCAAAAGTTAGGCCAGGGTCTATCTCTCATTTGTTGACAAATAGCCAATTAAGCATGAAAAGTGAAAATTTGAAACTGACCTCAAATTCGAAAAGTATACATATATTCAGGTTCCTCACATGTTGGGGAACACAAAAAAACATGTGTTTTTGGGATCCGACCTCTACTTCAAAAGTTAGGCCAGGGCCTATCTCACATTTGTTGGCAAATAGACAATTGAGCATGAAAAGTCAAAATTTGAAACTGTCCTCAAATTCGAAAGATATACTTATATTCAGGTGCCCCACAGGTTGGGGAACAAGAAAAAACATGTGTTTTCCACATCCGACCTCTCCTTCAAAATTTAGACCAGGGTCTATCTCGCATTTGTTGGCAAATAGCCAATTGAGCATGAAAAGTCAAAATTTGAAACTGACCTCAAATTCAAAAAGTATACATATATTCAGGTTCCTCACAGGTTGGGGAACACAAAAAAACATGTTTTTTTTGGATCCGACCTCTTCTTCAAAAGTTAGGCCAGGGCCTATCTCACATTTGTTGGCAAATAGACAATTG
>NW_015414925.1:0-1702 GCF_001527695.2 Protobothrops mucrosquamatus | reverse complement strand
GTTCTCACCTACATCGTCCATATAGGACGACTCGGGAACTCAACTCCTACCCCGGGCAGCTCACCTATCCCCTTATGCCCAGGGGAAAGGTATCAAGCCGTTTGACAGCTGATGCTAGCTGTCAAACCGGCTTTTACGCGAAACAGGCGGGAGGCAGCAAACAGCTGCGACCGACGAAGATGCCTGCCACCGGAAGTCCGTCAATTGTGTCTATCATTGATTAATAACACCCAGGCCACAAAAGTTCATGTCTCTAAAGATATGCCCCTCTTCTATTCCTATAGCTTGGGTTAATAAGTCATGATAAACTTGGTGTCAAGTTCTTATAATAATTATATATACTTTTTATCCAAACTTTTATGCTAGGAGGAAAAACGCTGCCTGAAATTACAAGTATACCCTGAGCAAGACTCCACTCTCCTGCTCCACAATACCTATAGAATTCATATTTATTACTTTAGTTATCATTCCTGCTTTGATAGTTGGTCATCTCCATACAAATTGTAATGGAGGTGAGTACAGGACTTGATAGAAAATTTAGATAATGTGTCATTATTGAAACAACAAATAACAACAGCAACAGTACATGGATATTCATCCATCTGAATGAGTGACATGCAAATAGGAAAGACACAATTCATTCTGTGCTGGAAAAATATCTTGACTTGTTATTTAATAATCTGAGCTGTGCATGTCTGGAATATGTATGTATATAAAATTAGTGTCAATGCAACATTACACTATTCTGATCTAATGCTCTGAGGTATCTCAAACAAAATGCTGCCTCAAATATATTGAAAATAATTGTTCTGTAAAGTATAGCTTTATAATCCAAACTGCTGACACATTAAGGCATTCCTGCTTAAAAAATATGTATCATCTTTCAGTTACAAATAAGTAATATCTCCAGAGTAATTACACTGTTAAACCTAATAATTAGGTCAGACTCATCAGAGGTTTTGCACTTGTTATACTCTGAATTACATAAGGTAATAATCTTCTTGTCCTTTCATTAAATTGTGGGAAGTCAGCCCCCCAGAGAAGGAAATATTAAAAGGGCAGAAAAATATATTTCTTCAAAGAATCTTAAAAGAGGCAGAAAAGCATGCCCAGTTTTTTTCTTAATAGCCCCAAGTCTCCCTTCCCCAAGCAGAAATCAGCTCTGTGGAAATGCAAATGTAAATAATCCATTCAGGCAGGTTGGAGGCCCCCAGCTAGAAGCTTAGGAAGACAAAGACACCTAAAATCTACATACCCCACCCAAACTCTAAGAGAGGACATAATAGGATTACCCACAGATGCCAAAGGGGCACACTCAGACTTAGGTCAAAGTATATGACATAGGAAATACAAAGCCTCAAACAGGAACAGGAAACAACCTAAAGAGCCCCAGAGGGTATAAAAACCCACTCCCTATATGTGCGCTCTCTCTCTCTCTCTCTCTCTCTCTCTCTCTCTCTCTCTCTCTCTCTCTCTCTCTCTCTCTCTCTCTCTCTCTCTCTCTTCTTCCAGAGCCATCTTCCTGTCTGGCTCTCCTCTTCAAAAACTGCAATCTTCTTTCTAAAGCAGCCGCCATGTTGTTGATTCCCGGCTTGGACTGAACCATGGTGAAGACTTTTCCATCAACAAAATAAATCACAATGTCCAGGAAATTATGAGTGCCACTATGGCGAACAAAACCACTCTTGCCTCATTCAAAGAG
>NW_015414924.1:0-1702 GCF_001527695.2 Protobothrops mucrosquamatus | reverse complement strand
GGAAGGAAGGAAGGAAGGAAGGAAGGAAGGGAGGAAGGAAGGAAGGAAGGAGGAAGGAAGGGGTAATGGAGGGAAGGAAGAAGGGAGGGAGAGAGATCGGAGGGAGGGAGGGAGAGAAGGAAGGAGAGAGGAAGGGAGAACGGAGGGAGGGAGGGAAGGAGAATGGAAGGAAGGAAGGAGTAATGGAGGGAAGGAAGAAGGGAGGGCGGGAGGAGGGAGGGAGAGAGAGAGAGGAAGGGAGGAAGGAAAGAAGGAAGGAAAGAAGGAAGGAGAAAGGAAAGAAGGATGGAAGGAAGGAAAGAAGGTCTTGTGCTAATAGCTTTTTTCTCTTAGTCTTGTGCCATGTGTTTGTGAAGTGGTTGTTTCATTTCCCCATGAAACAAACCCATCAGAACATCTTTCAGCTGTCCATCTGCATTTGAAAGAGAAAGGGCCACATTCTGGACAGAGAAGACCACTAGTTTGAAAGAGGGGGTCAAAGAGGCCATCTATGTCGACACTGAACAGGGGGAGGGATACAACACACACACACACACACACACACACACACATCTCCCATGTGTAACACGGTCCTTTCAGCAGCTCCAAGAAGACTCGACATCCCTTGGCACTATTTAAGATGACCCTGAGGACACCCACAAACCTCCAAGTGGCCTAAAATGATTCTTAGAGAGAATACTAACGACCAGAGGACTGCAAGGAATATAAATCCTTCCATTATCCACCGTTCAGTCAGAACTGAAGAAGCTTCTTGGATGAGAAGGGAAACATCTTCAAGGGGGGAAAAAACCAAGAAACTCCAGCTGCCTTTTGAAAAAGTATATAGCAGGGGTCTTCAAACCTGGCCACTTTAAGACTTGCGGACTTCAACTCCCAGAATCCCTCAGCCAGCCCTTCAAACTTGGTCACTTTAAGACTGGCGGACTTCAGCTCCCAGAATCCCTCAGCCATCCCTTCAAACCTGGCCACTTTAAGACTTGGGGACTTCAACTCCCAGAATCCCTCAGCCAGCCCTTCAAACCTGGCCACTTTAAGACTTGGGGACTTCAACTCCCAGAATCCCTCAGCCAGCCCTTCAAACCTGGCCACTTTAAGACTTGGGGACTTCAACTCCCAGAATCCCTCAGCCAGCCCTTCAAACTTGGCCACTTTAAGACTTGCGGACTTCAACTCCCAGAATCCCTCAGCCAGCCCTTCAAACCTGGCCACTTTAAGACTTGCGGACTTCAACTCCCAGAATCCCTCAGCCAGCCCTTCAAACCTGGCCACTTTAAGACTTGGGGACTTCAACTCCCAGAATCCCTCAGCCAGCCCTTCAAACTTGGCCACTTTAAGACTTGCGGACTTCAACTCCCAGAATTCCTCAGCCAGCCCTCAGGGCTGGCTGAGGAATTCTGGGAGTTGAAGTCCGCAAGTCTTAAAGTGGCCAAGTTTGAAGACCCCTGCTATATAGGGTATGTTTTTCTCTCAGCTTTTTTCAAGTACCATCCATGGAGAAGCAGACCCTCAGTTCGGTGAAAACAGGTGGATAAGGGAATTGTAAAAAATAAAAATAAAAATATAACAAAAATTGTGAAGGTCAGCTTTACCCCCGGGCGACACCGTCACCATTTACGAGTTACAGTGAGGCATACTTAAGTGCACATTTAGGAGATTTAAAAGACAGGCTGCCGATAGGTCATTATGGACAAAATCTATCTGC
>NW_015414923.1:0-1702 GCF_001527695.2 Protobothrops mucrosquamatus | reverse complement strand
CCCCAGCGGCTGGGAGGGGCAGGATCCCCGTCCGAGGGGCGGACGCCTCTGCGAAATCGCTGGTCCTGCTGCGAGCGCTGAACAGCACTTGGGCAGCAAGAGGGGCGGGGGCACTTCTTCTCGGGCACCCCACCGCCGCTGACCCAACATGGCCACTCTTACTCCCCTCCTCCTCCTCCTCCTCCGTCTCCTCCTCCGCTTCCGCGGCCACTGCCGCCTTCCAAGACTGAGACTACAACGCCGGAGGCAGCGAGGCCGGCGCTTCCGTGGGTTCCGCTTCCATGCTGGCTCTGCTGGATGCAAGCAGGAGAGGCGATCGGGCGGGCCGCGTGGTCCGGGCAAGGGGGCGGGGAGGGCTCGGTGGAAGGGAGCCGGTCAGTGGCCAAGATGGCTCACGCGTGCCTGGCCAAGGATCCCTGGGCAACCGGGCTCTCCCACGGGGGAGTCGAGGGAACCCCCTCCGTCTGGGTGCTCTACGTCCAGCAGATCGTGCAAAGCCCTCCGGTAGGCTTTCTGCCGCTGGGTTGCGCGCCTTGTGGTGCGAACGTCAAAGCCGCCTTGCCCGAGACGACCGCCGGCCTCGCGATCTGTCGGACTGCGGGACAATTAGACTCTTTCCCGTCGCCCCGAGGTGCTTTTTCCTGCGAATACGGTGAAGAGGGCATGGTGAATTGGCGGGCCGGGGGGGGCCGCAAGGGGGAATGGGGCAGCCGGGGGTGGAAGTTGACCAGGCGTTTTAACCCCGCCCCACACAGTACCTTCGTGGGATTCCCCGTCGGGCAGAAGAGCAGCGGCGGCCTGGAGGCCTGGATTCCCCGGCGGGGGGAGGAAACCTTTCCAGGGAAACAGAAGCCTTTTTTTTATGTGCATAGCTACCGCCAGCTGGGTTCCGGCGTTACTGCTCCGCTCCTCCCGCCTCTCTTCCGGCCGCCGGAACCCAGTATGCCCGCCTGGCTCCTTCCGAATTCAGCCCCTGCTGGGGCACAGACGGCACCCACAGGAATGAGGAGGCTCGCGAGGACCAACCCTGCCCCGCGCCCCACAGCAGCTCTGTGAAGCTTTGGGGAAAGGAGGGCAGCCTGGGGAGGGCAGCAGAGACCGCCCTGAGAAGGTCCAGAGGGAGCTCCGAGGTGCTGAACTCGGCCTGGGATTCTGGGTTCGCTCCAGGATCGCATTTCCTCTTGCTCTTTCTTCCACCAAATGAAGTTGTCAGCAAGGGAGGACCAGGATGCCCGGATAATTGCCCCCTCCCTTATCACTCTTACAGGCCTCTCTGATAGCCCCTCTGCTCATCTGATGCAGAAAGACCTGGCCTGTATCTTCTGCCTGCCCAGAGGGTCCATAGTAACCTCCTTCTGCAGGATCCTGTATGGCTTTTCTATACTAGAGGTCCCCAACCTTTTGGGCACAAGGGATCGATTCGGTGGAGAGAGTTTTTTCTGTGGAGGAGGCATGGTTTTGTGTGCTGCCTGTACCTCATGGATGAAGCTTTACTTTTTGTTGCTGGCATGTCACAGCCCGGTACTGGTACACAAACCGGGGTGGGGTTGTGGACCCCTGTTCTATACTACCTGTCATCCTGCATTAATGCCTTTGATTCCCTGTTTCTACACAAATGTTGGACTTTGCATTTATCCCTGTTGAAATTAATCATCCTGATTTTTGCCCATTATTCCAGCTTTTAAAGATCTTTTGAAATCTT
>NW_015414922.1:0-1703 GCF_001527695.2 Protobothrops mucrosquamatus | reverse complement strand
CAGACTGGAAATAGGGCAAAGGAAAATATTTTTCCCCCACTCTGCTTTGTCCTGTTTTTCCCACTGGAAATGGCTGTTAGCAACACACAAGGAGGGGATACTTTCCTAAGAGCTCACAATTCAAGAATTCCAGTGTTAACTTGAATTGCCAATAAAGTTCTGTCTGTGACGAAAAAGAACACAAAATTGCTTTCTCCTTCGAACTGGGGCATTTCCAACCAAGATGCCTCTCCTCTCCCCTCCCTCCCTCATTCCTCCCCTGCTTTTTTAAAAAAAAAACTGCCAGAGGCTCCGGTCAGAGGTGGCACCAGGCAGGCAGCAGTGGACAGAGGCTTCACATTTTGACCCCTCCCCCCTGTCGCCTCTGCGTGGCTCTCAGTTCACCTCTCCCAGACCTGCGCACATGTTTGTGTGTGTGTGTGCACGCGTGCGCGTGTGCACACGCATGGGTGGGCGGGGGAGGGTTTCATCCCTTGCAGCCCCGCGCCTTCAACAGAGACCTTCTGCAATGGCAGGCTGCAAACTAATGAAAGCTGCTTTTTTGGAGTACCGTACTTATTTCTTTTTCTCAATGTGCTGCCGATCGCATCAAGTCCTAACCCCCTCAGCTCCCATCCGAAGGCTGCAAGAAGCTCCCATCGCAGCTTATCTCTCCTGTTTTTTTTCCTCCCCAATGTCATAGCTTGAGGCTGCAAGGGGTGAGACACACACACACACACAAACATGTGCATGGGTCTGGGAGAGGCAAGCTGAGCCACGCAGAGGCAACGACGGGGAAGGGGTCAAAATGTGAAGCCTGCCCAGAGCCTCTGGCAGCTAAAAAAAACCTGAGAAGGACTCAGAAGGCAGTCCCTTTCCCAGTTCCTTCCTTCCTTCCTTCCTTCCTTCCTTCCCTCCCTCCCTCCTTCCTTCCTTCCTTCCTCCCCTACTTCTCTTTCCTTCCTCAGCCATGCTGCCGCTGATGCCACTATCCCACGCAGGCAGGGGCAGTCTCAGTGAAAGGGAAGCCTGGTGACTGCAAGGCTAGGTCAGCGAGCAGGTGTGGCACTGATCTACTGGTGGGGGCCATCAAAGCCGGAACGCACTCAGCCTTAGATCCACGGGGTAGTCCTGGAGCCATCAAGGCCCCCCGCCGCCTCTGCCCCACCCCCTGGGGGTGCACAGAGAAGGCAGCAAGCAAACAAAATGAAATTCAGTGGTGAAAAAAGTAAGGTTCTACATTTAGGCAAGAAAAAAACAAATGTACAGGTATAGTATAGGGGGTACCTTGCTCAATAGTAGTAACTGTGAGAGGGACCTCGGAGTCCTAGTGGACAATCACCTAAATATGAGCCAGCCGTGTGCTGCAGCTGCCAAAAAAGCCAACACAGTGCTGGGCTGCATTAACAGAGGGATAGAATCAAGATCACGTGAAGTATTAATATCACTTTACAATGCCTTGGTAAGGCCACACTTGGAATACTGCATCCAGTTTTGGTCACCACGATGTAAAAAAGATGTTGATACTCTAGAAAGAGTACAGAGAAGAGCAACAAAGATGATTAGGGGACTGGAGGCTAAAGCATATAAGGAACGGCTGCTGGAATTGGGTATGTCTAGTTTAATGAAGAGAAGGACGAGGGGGGACATGATAGCAGTGTTCCAATATCTCAGGGGCTGCCACAAAGAAGAGGGAGTCAAGCTATTCTCCAAAGCGCCTGAAG
>NW_015414921.1:0-1703 GCF_001527695.2 Protobothrops mucrosquamatus | reverse complement strand
TACAGGTTTTGGGCTGGCTGTTGTAACTAACTCAGATTCATATGAGGAATGGAGGCCAAGTCACATCAACTGCAGAGAAATGTAAGTTTTTGAAGTTAGTTGCATAGGAACTTGAAATTTACAGAGATGGTAGTTTTTCCTGTTCCCTTTTTTTCTTTTTCTCTCCCCCTTTTTATTGCCTGCTTCATTTATTATAGCAAATTTATCATTTGCTAGGTAATTTTGCAGTCAGGGCTTTCTGAGTGCTCAATTTATCACATACCTTGACACAGCTTTCTCTTGCATTCTATCTAAAGTACTATCTGGATACACAAGGCAGGTTTTTCTGTCATGGATTGAATTAGCTGCTAAATCATAATTCATAACTCTGATGTTTACACTGGACTTAAAAAAGGTTACATTTTTTGAAATAGGCTGGCACTTACATTGTTGTTCAAAAGGAATTCAAATTTTGCTTCATCTAACTCATTTTTGGGTGGCCTTCTGCAGACAAACACGGTGATACATCATCTCTAAGAGTATAACCTTTACCTTTTTTGACATTTTAGTCAATAATGGATGCTTTCAGAAATTTAGCCAAAACAAATAGGATACTAAGCAGCTTTGTGTTGAAACCATTAAAACTGAAGTTGGCTTTATTATATTTTAAATGGGAATGAGGACCTACCCAATATATTATGCTGCACATGATGAGTGGAATTATAACTTTTTCAAATGTTTAAGCGAATATATTTTCCATTTTCAGCCATGAAAGAAATCAGCCATGGTTTTAGGTAAAATCCAGAGATTATAAAGTGAGAAAGCAAGTTGGGGGTCCTCTAATCCAACCTTGTAGTCAATGTAAGATAATCAAGAATATAAGAACCAGCTATATCTTCCCTAATGGATAATACATTCATTCTCCCCATCGGTCAATTATGTTTTAGATATTTTGTTGTTCTGGCCCAAGTTATATTATTCTGCATATGCCTCTCCAGACTTTTAATCTACTGTCCATGCCTATTGTTTGATTTGTGTTTTGATTTGTGTTAATGGCTCAAATCATTGTTTGATTTGTGTTAATGGCTCAAATCATTAACAGTCAAATGATAAAGAGATCCCAAAGTTTCCTGCAGAGACCAGATATTTAGAAGATGTGCTCACTAGACATCAGCAGCTGAAAATAATAATTCTATTTACTTTTAAAGGAGAATATTTGTAGTTCAGGGTTGAAATGTTAAGGGGTCCTTGGTACTCTCTAAGGTTGGTTGTTTTCTTGCAGATGTTTCATTACCCAAACTAGGTAACATCAGTGCTAGTAAGGAGTGGGGTTTGCTTTCAGTTTATATTCTAGTGCAGTGGTTCTCAACCTTCCTAATGCCGCGACCCTTTGATACAGTTCCTCATGTTGTGGTGACCCCCAACCATAAAATTATTTTCGTTGCTACTTCATAACTGTAATTTTGCTACTGTTATGAATAGTAATGTAAATATCTATATGCAGGGTGTATTTTCATTGTTACGAATTGAACATAATTAAAGCATAGTGATTAATCACAAAAACAATATAGCAATGCTCGCTGGAGAAGCTTACCCTTCCTTTCTCAAAAATGTTGGGAGGGAGGGAAGGAGAAGGAAGGAAGGAAGATTGAAGGGGAAAGGAAGGAGATGGAGAAGGAAAGAGATTGAAGGGGAAAGGAAGGAAGGAAGGAAGGAAGGAAGGA
>NW_015414920.1:0-1703 GCF_001527695.2 Protobothrops mucrosquamatus | reverse complement strand
GGTTAAAAAATAAATTACCATTAAAAAGTTTGAAATTCTACAACGATGACAATTAAACATGCCAAAGAGAAGAAATAGATTCCTCTCCTTCCCATTGATCCCATCAACTTCCTTCTCTTCCCAAGGTCCAAAGTTTCTCCTACCAAGAAAAACTTCTTTCCAGAATATTATACGAAATATTATACTTTTTCTGGTGGGCAGGTAAGAATCCAGGAAAGATTCCTCTTGCCCAGTATATAGATATATTTCAATATAATCTATACACTATATAATATTTTAATATATTTTATATTAATAAATCAATAATATATTGATTTACTTATCAACTTTTAAAACTATCTCTCTCTCACACAGAGGGACTTTGCATGGTATACCCATAAAATATAAAACCACCAAAATAATCTATAGGATTTAAAAGACAAGAATGATTAAAATGCAGTAGTAAATTAAAAGGGGGGGGGCTTCAGGAGCCTTACCATCCCCACGGCTGCCTCCTCCTCTGTGCCCCCCAAGCAACGCCCCAGAGCCCCCCTTTCACCCCTATCTGGAAGGCCAGGAATGGGGGAGGGGCTCCCTTCACCTCTGGGGCCTTTGGGATTTTAGGATAAAAAGTGAACTTCCAAAGGTCTGGAAAAGGGAATCAGGGAAGGCTCTTTCGTCTGCTGGGCCCTGTCCCTCTTTTAGTTGTTTTTATTCTTTATTCAGAGTCATTTGTTCATCCAATTTTGGGGGTCTGGGAGAAAAGCCCCCCTGGAAACCCCCTTTTTGGTCACAGACTCAGCTCCACCTGCAGCCAAATTGCTTCCCTCTTCATATCTGGGAAGGTTCCTCATTTGGGCGCAGAGATTAAAAAACCCCCCACAAACATTAAAACTGAATTTCGGGCATTCCTTCAGCCCTGAAGCCTCGGATTGTTTAGTTCCCTGTTCCAGATTCCTGGCAAATTGCCTACGTTTCTTGTTCTAGTTTTATTTGTTTATATTTTAAAAAACTTATTTATTTCTATCAACTGACAAGGTTTCATTGTGCAAAACAAGTGTTTCATCTGCGGTTGTTGCCATTTGTTGTTGCCAGGGTCTCCCAATATAATATCCTACCAAAGAATTAAATAAGATCTTTCTTCCACAAGAGAAAAACCGCCAGATCCCAAGAGAAAAAGGCATTTTATGGGGAGAGGCTGGGCATCTGCTCCTTCTGGAAATTATGGAATATTTAAGGGGAACCAACACAGATTTTGTTCTCCGCATATTCAGTCTGGAATTCCTTTTTACTCCTAAATTCTTCCCTGCAAACCTAGGAGGATAATTAACTGCTCATAAAAATATCCCCACCAGATCCCAGGATTAAATTACAAATAACCAAACCTTTAAAAATGGCATGTTCTTAAACGTTATATAATTAGCTGTTCATAAGAGAATCCCTCAACGGAGAAAAACGTTGTTAGCAAAAGTTCTCTGAGCTGGAGTGGATCTGTGAAGGACCCTCTTGGGGGGCTCACTCAGCCCCCCCCCCATTAATCCACCCAAGAGGTGTGCCCTTTGCTGAAGGAGGAGATCAAGAGGGATCCCTTCAACGGCTGTTCTGTTATCCTGGGATCTGCCTGATCTCCTCAGCCACCAACTGCCCCCACCTTCCATTTCCCCAAGATCCCCCCCCCAGATCCTTTCTGCCCTCCCTGTCCGGAATGGGGCAACTCACTGCAG
>NW_015414919.1:0-1703 GCF_001527695.2 Protobothrops mucrosquamatus | reverse complement strand
TTCCTTCCCACAGACCGGTACGCTCCCACAGAGTGGGTCTCCTCAGGGTGCCGTCGGCCAAGCAGTGCCGGCTGGCGACCCCCAGGGGGAGGGCCTTCTCTGTGGGTGCCCCCACCCTCTGGAACGAACTACCCCCCGAGATTCGGATAATTCCGGATCTCCTTACCTTCCGTCGCGCCCTCAAGACATGGCTCTTTCAACAAGCGGACCTGACCTAGGGTGGATTTTATACTGGGTTTTTTAGGAATTTGGAAGACGCAACTTTAAATTTGGTTTAATTCGGTTTTAAGGGGGGGATTGTATATATGTTTTGGTTTTAAGTATGTTGTGCGCCGCCCTGAGTCCCGTCGGGAGAAGGGCGGCATATAAATTAAATTAAATTAAATAAATAAATAAATAAATGAGCATCTTGAAATAGGATGTTATGACATATAAGCCGCCTTGGAGGCCTCTAAAGACGCTGAGACCCAGGGATGCTTGCAGATGTGTGCAACAGAGAGACGGCCTTGCTCAAAGCGCTTTAAGAAAGGAAGGAAGGCATTTCTAACCCCTTTGGACGGGGAGCAAATTCCCAGAGGCTCTGCCATATCGCCGGGTTGCACGTGGCCCTTCTCAGGTGAAGGTAAAGGTGGAAGAAAGCAGGCAGGATCAAGAAGGACTCGGCTCTCTGGGAGAGCAGAGGAGGCGTTCTGGGTGCTGACTTACTCACCTCACTTGCAAGATAGATGGGAACAAACAGCCATGCCAGCACCAGGACACAAAACATCCCCTAGGAGAGACCACAGAGCCGTTAGAAAAGCGGAAGCCCCCTCCCCTCAAAAACCTGAAGATCTACGGGGCACCTCACCCACTATCCGTTGGCAGGGCAGGCCAACAGTTGGTGGCCGAGGGTCTCCACAAGCAAATTCAGCTTCATTTTACGTCTCCAGCTGTAGACTTCTGGCAGCCCCCACCAATCAGTCTGGTGCATTTTAGGAGGATTTGAAAAGGGAGCCAAAGGTGACTCAGGTGACAGAGTCCCAAAAGCTCAACTGGATGCAACAGACCTACCAAACCAGGCCCTGCTGGGATAGGCCTGCAAGCTCTCCAGGTGTGACTAAGTCAGAATAACAGAATAACAGAGTTGGAAGGGACCTGGGAGGTCTTCTAGTCCAACCTTTGACCCAAGCAGGAGACCCTACACCAGAGGTAGGCAACTTTGGCTCTTTTATGACTCGTGGACTTCAACTCCCAGAATTCCTGAGCCGGCATGGCTCAGCTTGGAAACCTCTCCCTTTCCCCTCAGCATGGCTGGCTCAGGAATTCTGGGAGTTGAAGTCCACGAGCCATAAAAGTTGCCTACCCCTGGTCTAGTTTAATGAAAAGAAGGATTAGGGGCGACATGATAGCAGTCTTCCAATATCTCAGGGGTTGCCGCAAAGAAGGAATCAACCTATTCTCCGAAGCCCCTGAAGGCAGGACAAAAAGCAACAGATGGAAGCTAATCAAGGAGAGAAGCAACCTGGAACGAAGGAGAAATTTCCTGACAGTGAGAACAATCAACCAGTGGAACGGCTTGCTTTCAGAAACTGTGGGCGCTCCATCACTGGAGGCTTTCAAGAAGAGATTGAACACCCATTTCTCTGGAATGGTGTAGACTCTCCTGTTTCAGCAGTGGGTCAGACTAGAAGACCTCCAAGGTCCTTTCCAACTCTTGTTATTCT
>NW_015414918.1:0-1703 GCF_001527695.2 Protobothrops mucrosquamatus | reverse complement strand
TTTCCAACAAGCGGGCCTGGCCTAGGGAGGATTTTTAAACTGGGTTTTTTAGAAATTTTAATTATCACAACATAAAAATTTTGGTTTTAATTTGGTTTTATTCGGTGGGGTGTGTGGGTCTTTCTTTGTTTTAATAATGTTGTGAGCCGCCCTGAGTCCTTCGGGAGAAGGGCGGGATATAAATTGAAATAATAAAATATATTAAAAAAAGATGCTAATTTAGAGGATTGGCAAAAGGGTATTAATAAGTTTATTTGGGCGGGCAAGAAGCCAAGAGTTAAGTTTAAGATTATGCAAGATATAAGGGAAAGAGGAGGACTTAAAGTCCCCAACTTAAAATTGTATTATGATGCGGTGGTTTTGACATGGATTAGCGACTGGCTAAATTTAACAAATAGAAATATACTTTCTCTTGAAGGATGGGATTTGTTATTTGGTTGGCAGGCATATTTAATTTATGATAAAAAGGTAGATAAAAACTTTAAGGTTCATATTTTAAGAAGTGCTTTATTATGAGTTTGGAAGAAATATTATTATAAATTAAATTATAAAATTCCTATCTGGGCAATTCCAGGACAGGTAATAGAGGGGATATCTAGGGGAGTTAATTTGGATAAAGTTTCTTATAAGGAACTACTCTGTCTGGTAGGACGAGATTAGCAACTTAAATCTTTAGTAGATTTGAAACAAGAAAACATTGAATATTCTTGGTTTTATTATAACCAATTGTTAATGAGGTGGCGTTTGGACCAAAAAGTTGGTATTACTTTACAGGATGTAAATTTGATGAAACAGATTAAAGATCAATCTCAAGCTCATATTAAAAGAATTTATAATGCATTGATTGAACTGGATTCAGAAACAGAATTGGTTAAGGATTGTATGATAAAATGAGCTCAAAAATATACAAGAACCGATCTTACTGGAAACATGGGAGACAATTTGGATTAGAAATGTAAAATTTACTCAAGCTCAAAATTTAAGGGAAAATTTTTACAAAATGTTTTATAGGTGGCATTTGGATCCTCAAAAATTGTCCTGCATGTATCCTAATTTACAACCTAAGTGTTGGAGATGTGGAAAGTTAGACACAACTTATTTTCATATCTGGTGGACATGCAGGGAAGTAAAGGCATTTTGGATTAAGATATGGTGGAATATTCAAAATATTTTTAAGAAAAAGATAAAGTTTAAACCGCAGATATTTTTGCTGGGTATTATGGAAGATTTGGATACAAAAGAAACAGATTTGATGTTGAATTTGATAACTGCTGCAAGATTACTTGTAGCTCAATGTTGGAAAATGGAACGTTTGCCCGCTATAGAAGAATGGTCACTTAAAGTTTCAAATTTAGCAGAAATGGCCAAGATTTCCGCTTATGTGAAGGATTATTCACAAGAAAGATATATTTCAGTTTGGAGAAGATGGATAGATTATATTGAGAGTAAATATGGTACTAAAATTTACTTGAGTAAATTTTAGAGTATTAATGTAGTTTATATGTTATAATAGGTTATTTATTTTTATTTATAATTATTAATATGATGTTATAATTATTGTGTTTAATATTAGTGTATTTGTTTAAAAGAGAGTTAAAGGATGTTACAGATTTGTTATTCTAATAGTTGATTAATGTTAGATAGAGTATGGTTATTGTATTGTTAACCCTGTGATTGGCTCTGGGAAGTGGGGGGGAGGGAGG
>NW_015414917.1:0-1703 GCF_001527695.2 Protobothrops mucrosquamatus | reverse complement strand
GTTGGCCTTTTTGGCAGCTGCAGCACACTGCTGGCTCATATTTAGGTGATTGTCCACTAGGACTCCGAGGTCCCTCTCACAGTTACTACTATTGAGCAAGGTGCCACCTATGCTGTACTTGTGCAATTGGTTTTTCTTGCCTAAATGTAGAACCTTGCTTTTTTCACCATTGAATTTCATTTTGTTAGATAGTGCCCAGCGTTCAAGTCTGTCCAGATCCTTCTGTATCTTAAGCCTGTCTTCTGGAGTGTTGGCTATTCCTGCCAGCTTGGTGTCGTCTGCAAATTTGATGAGTTCCCCATCTATCCCCTCATCCAAATTGTTGATGAAGATGTTGAAGAGCAGAACAGAGCCTTGGGGCACCCCACTACACACTTCCCTCCATGTAGATGTGGTTCCATTGAGGACCACTCGCTGGGTACGGCCGGTCAGTCAGCTACGGATCCATCTGGTGGTGATGCCGTCTACCCCACATTTTTCTATCTTGTCAAGTAGTAGGTTGTGATGTACTTTATCAAATGCCTTACTGAAGTCCAAGTAAATTATATCCACAGCATTCCTCTCATCCACTAATTTTGTCACTTGGTCAAAGAATGCAATAAGATTTTTATAAAATTATATTTTTCAGCCAGTATCTGAACAGCTTAAATTAATCAATACCCATGATAGCCTAGGTAAATACAGTATAAAAATATATTAAAACAATCAATTAAAACAACTAAATTATCCAACTAACATAATTAAAGGCAAAAGTTAGAACAGCAAAAAAAAGATTAATTATAGACCAAATTTCAACATGAGAAGAAAATTAAAAATTAAAGGCCTGAAATAATAAAAAGGTTTTTTGGTCTAATGCCAAAAAGCCAAAGAAGTAAGTGGCAAGCATAATTCTCTGGAAATAAAAAGCAAAGGAGCAAAGCTGGATTCAGAAGGTGTTTGTGTGGAATGGTGGCAGAAGAGAAATCCATGTCAAGAAGACTGGGCCTTCTGTTGCACGATTGTGACCTTCAGCTCCTGCAGACACCCGCCATTGGAGGTGCCAGGAACAAATGAATAATCAGCAGAATTTGCCATTTGCCTCTAATGGCAAATGAATAAAAGCTATATTTATCCATTTACATTTCAGTTCCCTTGCTATCAGTGAGAATAAGAAAAATGCTTCTGCTTAGAACACAACTCAAACCTACAGAATTTGTCCACAATTTCTTAGAACCTGAACTGGTGTATAGATATTTTTTAGAATGGGGAGTCACCATCACCACCACCACTAAAAAAAAAGGACCTGGAAATAATTTCTTCTAATGACCCGGATGGGGTCTAAACTTTCCAGCAACATAGGTTTTGTTGTATAGGTTGGGTAAGATTATTCCAGGTGCCAATAATTATCTTATTACTATTGCATACGATTTTGCTGTTGGTTTTAATACTATATTCATTGTCCTAATTGTGAGATGTGGCTATGTAAATTATTATAACAAATATATATATATTATTATAACAAATATAACACAAAGAATGACACCAGACCCACACTCACAAAAACCACACAGGATGTCACCACCACATATCCACGCAAAAAGCAAACCCAAACCCACACAGATGATGAGGCACGACCACAAACTAGAAGCCAGTCCACAGCTGCATCATCAGCCACTTTAAACCCCTCCAATCCATACATGAAGCAAACTGACACCCACCATAAA
>NW_015414916.1:0-1703 GCF_001527695.2 Protobothrops mucrosquamatus | reverse complement strand
AAAAGAACTAATTTTTAGGTTTAAATTCAGTTTTCTGGTTTGATCCCAAATTATTGTGTGCTTTCTTCCTGATCGGTAAAGTTTTAGGTGGCAAAAGCAATTCTAGATTTTCCATACCATGCTTCCTCTGTCTGCTTCCTCCCTTTCTGATGCTGCATAATGTCTGATTTGTATGGGAGGCAAAAGCTGATAGACACAAGTACAGGTTGTCCTAGTTTAGTGACTATAATTAGGATTGGCAATATAGTCATTAAGCAGAGTGGTTGCTAAGTGAAACTGCAACTATGCTTATGAACTTACTTTACCTTTCCTTTGTTTTACAGACCTGTGAAGGTTGTAAATGTGAGGGTTGATCAAAAAGTTATTTTTCATCACTGTCATAACTACAAAGAGTCTGTAAATGAGGACTTCCTATATTACTAAATGAGATCTTCCTATATTCTTTTTTTTTAAGTTTTATTATTTTTTTAACAGAGTTCAATAATAATTATTCAACAAAAGCATGTTGTCTGAGTATCTTATTCACTAATACAAATTAAATTCCTAATCCCTAAATCTTTTCTCTAACCATTGACAAAATAGGTCCCAAGTTTGAAAATATTCTGTTTCTTCTTTTTCTTTCAACCTTAAAGTAAGTCTGTCCATTTCCGCACAGTCTAATATTTTTTTTTATTATTTCTTCTTCTGGTGGTATTTCTTTGTTCTTCCAATATTGTGCAAATATAATTCTTGCTGCTGTTATCACATGTAGAATCAAATATGTACTTTGCTTATCACGTTTTTCTGGCATTATACCTAGTAAAAAAAATTCAGGTTTATAGTCTATGTGTTTCTCTAACATTTTTTCTAACCAAGTGTGGATTATTGTCCAATATCTTCTTGCTTTAACACATGTCCACCACATATGATAATAAGTACCTGGTTTGGGTTTACATTTCCAACATTTCTCTGACATGTTTTTAAACATTTTTGCTAATCTTGTTGGTGGCAAATGCCATCTATAAAATATTTTATATAAGTTTTCTTTGTATGAAGCCGACATTGTCAATTTATAGTTTCTTTCCCATAAACTTTGCCACTTTTCTAAGTCTATATTATATCCAAAATTCTTTGCCCATACTATCATTGTCTCTTTTACTTGTTCATCTTCCATTTTGAAATTTAATAAGAAATTGTACATTTTTTTGATTAACTTTTCATCAGAAGTTAATAATGTCTGATCAAACATAGTCTGTTCTTTGTAAAATCCATACTGTTTAATATCTTTATCATATCTGACTTGCATTTGTAAATATGACCACCATGTTAAATCGATGTCCTGATTTTCCATCTCTTGCCTGGATTTTAAGTTCCCTTCAGAATTTAGAATATCTTTGTATGTCCATATTTTATTGAGACTGACTAGATTTGGATATACGAATGCTTCCATTGTTGAAAGCCATCCTGGAATTTTCAAATAAATTTTACATTTTATTTTCCCCCAAGTTAATAATAATGCATTTCTTTTTTTTTTTTCCAATATAAAATTTTATTGTTTTTATCATAAAAAAAAAGAAATACATCACAGATATTACACAATGTTATATCCCATCCCCCCACCCCCCGGACTTCCCAAACCAACCTAGGCTAATATTCAAATACAAGTAAACAAATATTAATATCTCTAACTCCAAAATCTAAACTTAAACAATCCATCTCCTCCG
>NW_015414915.1:0-1703 GCF_001527695.2 Protobothrops mucrosquamatus | reverse complement strand
CATCTCCTTACCATATATAAATAACGTCTCCGAGGCAACTGCCAGGCTTTTAGCCCCCTACAACATAAAAGTAGCCCATAAACCCAACCAAACTTTACGTTCCAAAGTTATGCACCCCAAGGACCCACTTCCCACGATGGAAAGATCTGAGGTGGTTTACAAAATTGACTGCAAGAACTGTCAAAGCAACTATGTGGGTAAGACATCTAAACGATTGAAAACCCGTATCCACGAACATAAATTGGCCATAAAAAGGGGTGAACAACACTCACAATTATGGACACGCATGGCGGAATATGGGCACCAATTTGACTTTAATAACACACGGATCATATCCAGTGATGCCAAAAAAGGGGGCAGACTATTAAAAGAAGCCTGGTTTTCGGATAACAACTCTATTAATCGCCATGTGGACCTTTGCCCCACACAGCAAGCACTAAGAAAATGGAACAAGAATCATCACTCCACTCACTATAAACAACCTAACCGACATAAACGAACTCGAGAAGATGATAAAGGGTTAAAAGACCACCAAACAGGAGACTTGCATGTCTTCTGACACTTCCTCAATAAACCCACTGGATGGAAGAACGAAGAGGACCGTGCCAGAAAGAGGTGAGGGTGACTGACAATAACATTCTCAAATCCAATGCTGCTTGCACCATTGAGGAAGAGCAGCCTAGACAGGACGTTGGAGGAATGGAATGCAGAGAATCCGCCTCAAGTGAGGACTATAACTGCCACCAACGGACAGAGCAACAGAGTTTGGTCAGCGCTAGAAACACCAAGACAGATAACAGAGGGAAAAGCACTGAGACAGTTAACAAAAGAGTCAAAATAAATGATAGAGTCAAACAGGATGCAAACACCATAAAAACGATTGAAATGCAGACCAACCAGACAAGACTGAGGACTTGCTCCAAGAACCGAGCGCAACATTATTTAAATCATTCCTTTAACTGGCTTTTAACCCTGAAGATGTTGGGAGCTCCCAACGAAAGCTCGGTTTTCAATTAAAGTATTTTTACTTAAACCCTCCTGGTGATCGTAAATTAATTAGTTATTTCATAATGAATACACCCGGGAGTCATATTTTTACAGATATCATTAACCATTATAACAGAGCAGTATTGCTCACAGCCAGAAAATGGGAAAAACTAACACTTCGTATCTCAGCTGCCTATCGTAAAATGGCGTTTTTACATACTTGCATCCGAGAAAATTTACCACCTAAATCATTGAGAAGAAAACCTACAGTTGACTCCTTGGAGTGCCAACAAGCGATCCATCAATTCCAAAGTCAGACAATACGCGCCCTTATTAATGACCAACACAGACAAGTGGAGACTTTGAAAGTATGGGCCCAAGACCATCGAAGACAATGTCACATGACCCTAACAGAACACCATTTCCAGGCTTTAAACCATCATATCTGGATGGCAGCGGAGAGATCCAGTCAGCAGACAGCAACGCGCCTCCAACGTAAAACAGACATACTACGTGAGTCGAGAAATAACAGTTTCTTGAATAAATTGGTCTGCAACCTCTCCTCCAAGACATTAACCCACTCACAACTTTCCTTACTACAACGTGACACGGGTTATAACCTCATGGATGCATCTGCCTTAGATTTCATAGCAGCGCTAGAGCCAACTATATCTCATATGGGGACAGATGAAGATGCCAAGAACTCAGTAAGACAA
>NW_015414914.1:0-1703 GCF_001527695.2 Protobothrops mucrosquamatus | reverse complement strand
CTCAGGGGAGGTGGCCACCTTTTTTCTGATAAAGGAAGAATGGGCAGGTGTTTTCCATGCCTGTAACATTTTGCAAACCCATGGACTCTTAAAAAGTTCATTACAGGACATCTTGTTTAAGTCCTGCTATAACACATTTAACATAAATGAAGAAATTTGCTTGATGAAGCTCATAATGTAGAAAAAATATAATGAATAAAAATAAGTCCCTTATCACTATAGTTTATAAAGCAGCTTAAAATCTAGCCAAGATTTTATATATAATATATTTGTTCTAGCACTTTATTTTTTATTTGTCATATTTTATAATTACTTTACTTGCCAGACTGCGTTAAATAGGACTGACTTAAAATAAGCATATTTTAACTAAATAAAAATCACCAGAAAGTTGGACTATTATAAGGGACATCAGATACACCTTCCAGCTTTCCTCCAAAGGTAGTTATTCCCAAAAGAAAGGGTTGCAAATAATTCAGTGAGAGGTAGAAGAATAATTTCAGAACATCAGTTTCCTGGAAGAATAGAAACTCAACCATCATCTTATGAAATCTGACCTTTATTTTTGAGAATTTTGTTAAGTTTGGCTCAGTATGAATCAGGCCATGGGCGAATCCCAGAGGTGGAAGGAGAGAGTATTGGCCCACTCAAGGTAACTGGAAACAAAGGGATGAGATGTATAAGAGAATGATGCTTGTGTACATCTGAATGGAGTATACACATATGAGATCATACACCTGAATGCCTTCCAATCCCTGATCAGGCAAACAATATAGCTTTGGATGTTGAAAAGGTAGCTCACCCAGTAGCCCAAAACATCACATTAATTCATTAATAACAGATTAGGCTAATCAGAAAAGCACTTTCAGCTAAGCCAGACAATAACTGGAAAACTGTATTCTTGGAGGATTATCTACAGATGTTGAGCAAAATTCTGGCTTTTTGCCATGATGCTTCTCTCTGTGTAGCAGATGGAAGTCTGTGGAAAACTCTATCCCAGCCAGGTTTAATAGCATTCAGAATTGTATGTACACCATCTAAGTCATTCCCTTGGAGGGTTCTAAGTAGCTGTTGGGAAAAACCAGGTCAATGACAAAAATGCTACTGGGGTATGAAATGTTTTCATGGAGCAATAGGAATGGTCATTGGACTTGGACCACCTGGACAGGCCAATATCTGATATGTGTGTATCTCTTACCTGTAATAAAGAGGTCAGACTTTAATGTGCATTTCACAGTTTAATAGTACAGAAGACCCAATCCTTTTTGTCATTAGTCACCAGTCCCTTTCCAGCAATGGATCTTGGCTATAGACTAAACAAAATTCTCATGCGCATCTGAAAGGCATCTTTGTTTTCATTTGAAGTGTTAGGTTTTAAAAATAATTTTCTGTCCCTTGCTTATTATTATTATTATTATTATATTTAAATTTATATGCTGCCCTTCTCCCCATGGGACTCAGGGCGGCTCACAGCATATTAAAACATTGTACAAAAAAAAAAATTTTTTTTTTTTTCCCCTGCTAAAAACCAATTAAAATCCAAATATTGGTAGCTGTGGCTCTTTAAAATTGTTTAAAAATTGTCCCTATTTAAAACTCACCTTAGGTCAGGCCCGCTTGTTGAAAAAGCCATGTCTTGAGGGCGCGGCGGAAGGTTAAGAGATCCGGAATCGTCCGGATCTCGGGGGGTAGTTCGTTCCAGAGGG
>NW_015414913.1:0-1703 GCF_001527695.2 Protobothrops mucrosquamatus | reverse complement strand
TTTTTGGACAACTCTGGTAAATGAAATCTTTGCATTATTTAAACTATAAAAATTAGAAAAATAAAAGGGAAAATGATACCATTATAAGAGCTCAGGACATACATCAGTCCAACTAGGGTAATATCCTAACAGATATTAAATGCAGATGTTGGTCATGTTTCTTATGCCAGATTTCAGATAATAACATATGCTTTTTTTTTGCAGATTAAGGTTTTTTATTACATTTATTGAAAAGTTTGATATGATCTATCAATCTAAAAGTGGCAACCAAATATATATTTAAAGTTTAGTACTGATTTTAAATTTTGATTCCTGATCAAATCAGGATTAAAGTAAAATAAAAAGGAATATCTTTTTACCCCAGTGTGAAGATGGTTTTTTCTCTAGACAGTTGAAATTTTGAAAGAATGGCTGGTTTGATAGACCATGCCAATGGATAAGCATCACATTCAGGACTTTATTGAAGCAAATGCATGCAATCAAAATATTTTCATATTTTATGCTTTTTTAAAAAAAAAAGTTGCAGTCTAATCTACAGTCATTTTATTATATTTTATTTGTATCTATGGGAATATTATTTCAGATAGGAGCCAATGGAATTATTCATTTATTATTAGATTTATGTGCTGCCCATCTCGTCTAGAGGCAACAATTATTTTGATTTTCCCTAGCTGGCAAGCAATGATATCAACATATTAGCTTCTCCTTAATGTATATCCAAAGCACATTTTACTAGCATTTAAAACCTTGTTGTAACTCTTCCCCTTGCATACAGATTTTTCACTCTTAGAAACAACCATTTCTGAAGGGATATCTACTTAGACCTTAACTTCCTCTCTTTGAAGACCTTGGATAGAAAAATCTTAGTTTACATTTTCTATAAATTTTGTTAGTAGTTTACATTTTCTGGACAGTACAATTTTGTGGCATGGTGTGTGTTTGTGTATAATGTTTATCTCATGCTGAATTTATTAAAATACAATGGTGCAGAAGGAAATGGAATTCCAATGCACTGCTGTTGTCCTAAGAAATCATTATCACAAGACAGAATTAGAAGCATGGATGGGAGTTAATGGGTCTCCCAGGCTGTCCAGACATTATTATGTTACTGTGCAAGAGGCATCAACCGCTTTAAGTCCCATTAGTGTGTTGATGAGCTGTCTGGAACAGGATGCTTATATCTGAACAAGCAGTTTACTCTAACTGCATTACATTAACCCCTTGCTGCTGGGTGCCTTTGACATCAGGTTGAGTGTGATGGCGTGAAAGCTTCCTGCCCTTCTTCTAATGAGGTAATTCCTTTCTTCAAGGCTGCTCAAAGGGTGGTTGCAATAGCTTGGTGTTTTCCCACTAAAAGAGTGATTCTGAGTACATAAAAATTAAACCCTGAAATTGTTTAGCTTTTCCATCAAAAGAAATTCAAAGAAGGCAATATCTTCTGAAGCTTTGGAAGTTTCTTTGTGTTTATGCAATACAAACTCTTTGTTTTTCTCTTTAAAGATCGCTAAGATCTTATTTTGGTTTCCTTTTATCTCTTCCTTCCCAGTAAACAACTGTGCCAGTATCCCACCACCCACTGGATCCTAAGTACATCTATTTTTCTGTGTTTTAGACATGATCATTCATGGATCAGCATTTTGTGCTCTCTCTCCCTCTCTCTCTCTCTCTCTCTCTCTCTCTCTCTCTCTCTCTCTCTCTCTCTC
>NW_015414912.1:0-1703 GCF_001527695.2 Protobothrops mucrosquamatus | reverse complement strand
TTCGTCGCCAGTGTTAGATCGCGCAGGCAGTAAGACACGAGTCGAGTGACAGTCAGCTCTTGGTTTATTGGCAAGGCATAAGGTAAATCCGGACTGGATCTCTGGGCCAGGGGAGCCCTCTTTTATGGGATTCCCCTGGCTTGTAATCATACAATTCCATTGGCTGGCAAGACCCCGTTGCTAGTTAGCCAACCAGCAATGGAGACCCCGTTGCTAGTTAGCCAACCAGCAACGGGCATGAAACTGCATGCAGATGGAGAAGGGCAATCACCCTTAATGGGCGATCAATGGTGAAGGGCAATCACCCTTAATGGGTGATCAGGATATGCATAGGG
Organism: Protobothrops mucrosquamatus; assembly: GCF_001527695.2. NCBI lineage: Eukaryota > Metazoa > Chordata > Lepidosauria > Squamata > Viperidae > Protobothrops > Protobothrops mucrosquamatus. The sequence continues at coordinate 1,368 of NW_015414912.1, read as the reverse complement.
GATTAAGGGGGGGGGAATACAAGGAACACAACAAATTGCTAAATAAATGGTTGGTAAACAAGGACTACTTGTATTTGCATGTTATATTTTTATGCCTGCCAAGTGAGCTTAGTGTGATTATATATTGAATAATCTGAGCTTTGGAACTGATGGAATTGCAAATGACAAGCATAATAAATCATTGCTACTATACTCACAGTCCAAAATATATCCATGGTGAGTCTTGTGCAGGTGATTGCTGCACAAGATCTCAGATTCAGTATATACCACACAGGAACCATCACAGAGAAGTGAGAATAATACTAAGCTCTTGCATTAGAAGGAAAATGTTTATAGGCCCGACCCTTATGCCTTTATTGTATCAAAGAATCCCACTTTCCCCAGGTAAAATTCTTCCAAAGAGAGTAGCTTGAAGACCAGAACCGATAGCTAAATTTTTATTGCCCAGGTCCAGAATGGACTTCCGGAACGGCATCCGCACAGAGAACTAGTTGTTTACATATTTGAATCCCAACACTGCTCCAGGCTCATAAGTATTTGGCATAGCAGCAGGAATGATACACTGAGCAGGCTTGACTTAGTCTTTTTTCCTCTAAGGATCCTTGTTTTGCATTTCCATGATCTAAGGGTGGCAGGCAATGCAAAAAGAAATAATCCCTTTATTTATATATGCTGCACTACAAATGCATTTATGTAGAAGTTAGATTAACTGATATCAGTGTGATTTTATAGTAAATATGTTTTAAGAGTCAGACTGAAAGCAAGGTGTTATTTAGGTAATATCCATTTAAAAATACTTTGGTGTCATCAGAAAATCCACAGCATAAGAAAAATATTACTAACTAGCTGTACCCGGCCACGCGTTGCTGTAGCTCAGTCTGGTTAAATGGAAAAGAAAGAAAAGAGAAAGCGCATGTTTGTTTTTACCTGTCACAGGTGTGACATCTATATAATAGTAGGTACATAAAAACACGTGCGTATTCGAATGCAATGTTGTGTTAAAATTTCAAAGCAATTGGTGAAGAACTTTCGGAGATTTAAGATTTTGAACAAACAAACATTTACATTTTTATTTATATAGATTAATTATATCATGTATCCCATTTCTGCATTTCCTCTTCTGCACTCAGTTTGATTGCAGTGGAGACTAAGGGTGTTTTTACTTTCCTGTTTGTTGTTTATATTTCAGGTTTTGTTTAAAATGGTGTTTTTCATAATTTAGGAAGGGATGGATTAATATATATGGAAAGTAATGCTAATCTTGCCTTTATGCTTTGTGATATATTCCTCTAGGATTTGAGCAGAAGGTCACATGTTGAACCACAATGATATCATTTCAACTGAGTTGACTGCATCTTCTCCACTGGG
>NW_015414911.1:0-1703 GCF_001527695.2 Protobothrops mucrosquamatus | reverse complement strand
ATATATATATATATATATATATATATATATATATATATATATATATATATATATATATATCAATTTCTACACTTCACTAACAAGAATTGCTAAAAGAATAGTACTATTAACAGAACTGAAAAAAGGATAGCTTTCATTCAAATTTAAGTGCTGATCCTGACCTACAGAACCCTTTATGGCACTAAGTTACCTTCAGGACTGTAGTCACCTACCCACTGATCAAGTTGATTTGAAAAAAGCAGTTTGGGGAAGGGGGAAGGGGAAAAACCTCAGAGTGCTGTTTCTGCCACTAGAGATTAGTCAAGCACTTATTTGAATTGCCTTACAGATGCATCTGAAAACAGAACTCTTCCAGAAGGTGTTCTGAGATATGACACTAGGGATTTTGATTTATTCTACATGTTTGTGTTTTCTATTTTTAACTTCCTCCATTCCCTCCACTCCTCAGAAGGATTGAGAATGATTTTTCACTCAAGGAAACTGAAAAGGGAACCTCCTCAGATGCCGACAGTGGCACCTGAGGAGAGCTACATGGAGAATACCTTGATAGGTAGTCACATGTCCTGGTGAAAATACTATTCAGATTCCCAATCTCCATAAATGGTCACTAACTGTACATACTAGTAAAGATGAATGCACACCAATTTTGCATTAATTGTTGTATTCCCATAAAGCAATCAGAGTCTTGTGGGATTGTGATAGGACACAAATGAAATAAATAAACATTAAGGTAAGAATATATGGACAATAGAAAGAATGCAATCTTATTCTGGTCCTAGGAAGTATGAACACAGAGGTAAGGACATCATTCATAGGGGAGAGCTGCAGATATATAAAACGATTAGCAGACAGTATGATTATATGTAATTTGATTTTCACAGAGGTAAGCACTATATTTAGTTAAAAATGATTTACAAAAATTATGCAAATTTAAAACTTTTTCTTTCTTATGCATTTTTCTAAGTTTCCTAGTACTAAGGTTCAAGTTAGCAGATGGGCAAAGATTGAATCACTTCTTATAAGTGGACTTATGCACGAAGCTTCAATTTTAGAAATAATTCTGCCCCTTCCTTATCCTAGGAAAAACATCCAAAAGCTGAAAAAGCATCATGAGATGAGCTTTATGTTTAAAAAAGTAGCTCTTTTAATCTTAATTTAAAAAAAATAAAGGAAAAAGTGAACACAGAATCTGCTCAACAGAGTAAATAAAGACAATCTAATCAGTCTTATCATTTCATAAACTTGTTCCGCACTAATCCAGTTAAAAGTAAACTTCCCAGAGAACAGGAAATTTAATTATCTGTGAATTAATCATTCTTCCATTTCTCCCTGTAGCCAAACAAGGTAGACTAGACTAAAAAAACAATGCCACATAGATCAAGATTTTTATTTTAACAGATGAATATGTCCTCCTCCATTTTTATCTTCTTGTTGGGAAGGGAGGGGCCTGCCTGATATGTTTATGCAATCCCCTCTTATCTGTCCATTGCTCCGATATTTACTCTTCCTCCTTCCTTCAAGGTCATTCCCTATGCCCTCTATACTCCCCCATTGACATCATCTTTTATATTTGGGGATATAAAATCAAAATATGTTCCTGTCATTATTTCTTTTGCTGCTACCTTTATAACTAATTGCTGAGTCTCCCAAGCTCAACAATTTCTAGCCAAATGGAAATATTCAAAACTTCTAAACTGTCCATT
>NW_015414910.1:0-1703 GCF_001527695.2 Protobothrops mucrosquamatus | reverse complement strand
GGCGCAGCACCGTCACCTTGGAGAACAGGCAGGCCGAGCGCATGCCCTACGGGATCTCCATCATCGAACGCAACGCTCGGGTGATCAAGTGGCTTTACGGACTCCGACAGGCCAGGGAGGCCCAGAAAGTTTCCAACGTATAGCAGCCGTCGGTGAGGGGTGGGTGGGAACTCCAACGCTGAGGGACGAGTCCCTGGACCTCTCCCCAGACTTTGATTCCTGTTTCGCAAATTTGCAGCTGGGGAAAAACATTTGCCAAAACGGTGGTTTCCGGAACCGCGGGGTGGGGGGGCTCGGTTCTGCCCGCCCGGAGATCCCTCGTGTCATTTGAATCTTAAAATCCTTTCCATCCTGGGGGGGTCAGGATCAGGCAGAGATCACTTGCGCTCTGTTCCCGATTCGAGCGTGGTGGCCAAGAGGCATGTCAAGACGGACGGTGGAGGGAAAAAAAATGTAACTGTCTTGAGCTTGGCTGTTGGCTTGCAGACGTTTCCTGACCGAACTAGGTAATATCATCAGTGCTAGAAGGGAATTGGGTTTGTTCTCTCTTTATGTACAAGTGGCTTGTCCTGTCTGTGTTGGTGGGGGTGGTCTTGGTGGTCTAGGCTGTTGTTTACGGTGTGGTCCTTGGTGCTCTCCGAGCTTGGTGGTTTTCTTGCAGACGTTTCGTTACCCGACTAGGTAACATCATCAGTGCTAGAAAGGGAGGAGGAGGTGGTGGACTGCGGGGTCCTTGGTGCTCTCTGAGCTTGGTGGTTTTCTTGCAGACGTTGCATGACCCAACTAGGTAACATCATCAATGCTAGAAGGGAGAGAGGGAAGAGGAGGAGGACTGGGGGATCCTTGGTGCTCTCTGAGCTTGGTGGTTTTCTTGCAGACATTTCATGACCCAACTAGGTAACATCATCAGTGTTTGAAGGAGGTGGCTTTGCGGAGCCTAAGGCAGGACTGGAACTCGCAAGCTGAGAGAGCACCAAGGAATCTTCTGTCCGCCCCTGTTCAGCTACAAATAATTATCTCTTCTATTGCCTTTTGTCTACTGTTTACTGAAAAACTCAGCAACTCAGACGTTTTTTCCCCAGTCAACATTTTCAAGAGGGGACTGGCCTTGATTACGGGGGCCGGGGATGATGGGAAGATTACCTTTGCAGTCATGGGTTTGAGGAGACTTGCTGGGCACCGTAAGAAGGGCGCACACACCCCTCTTCTTTCAAGAAACACCCCAGCCCCCCCAAATTATAGTCGTTGCAAAGAAGGATGCTGCCACCTGCTCCCCCACTCGGATGACAATCCGGGTGCCACTGCACCAGCCACGTCCCGCCCACGTGATCGCTTTGTGCAAGTGACATCACGGGTGTCCTGCGTGCTTGCCCACCACGCCGATGGCACAGTCCTGGTGTTGGCGTCGCGCGGTTAAGCCTGGATCCCTCCCCTGCGAACCTATTGCTCCGGAGGGGAAGGAGAAACGCCAAGGCTGTCCAATCGGATGCCAGGCTGATTTCTTTCCAAGGGGGGCGGCATGGCACCCCTTGACGGGCTTCGCCCTGGGAACCAACTTCGAGCCGAAGGGGGTGGTTGTTTTTTTTTTGTAGGCAAAGCAACAACAGCACCGGAGAACAATAGAAGCCGGGATGGCTGAGCGAGCTGAAAAAAATCCCCACGTTTTATTGTTTAAGCAGGTGCAAGAATTCAAACCGTCTTTG
>NW_015414909.1:0-1703 GCF_001527695.2 Protobothrops mucrosquamatus | reverse complement strand
CTTCTTCTTCTTCTTCTTCTTCTTCTTCTTCTTCTTCTTCTTCTTCTTCTTCTTCTTCTTCTTCTTCTTCTTCTTCTTCTTCTTCTTCTTCTTCTTCTTCTTCTCCTCCTCCTCCTCCTCCTCCTCCTCCTCCTCATCCTCCTCCTCATCCTCATCCTCCTCCTTTTTCCCCCACCTCCTTCTCCTCCTCTTTTCTCCTCCGGTATATAAAATGGCCCCATTTAGCCCAAAGCAACTGAGCTGACAAGGTTTCAGCAAGGGATCCTGCTCTCTTGAAACCAGCAACTAATCTGTCTGTGGTTCAGATGCATCAGGATCACTACCGTACGGTGAAGTGTGAAATCAGACCTGGCTGTCATGCAAGGACAAGGAAAATAAAAACTCCCACGAGTTTCTCTTTCTGCAAGAGTAGAGTATCATCTCTCACTCTCCCGCAACCCAAACACACAGCCAAAATAAGAACAGCGGGAGGACAGATCCAGCATTATTGCCTTCATTTTCTGCGCTCCCAAGATTATTCAAGGGTAACCCAGTGTGCAGAGATGGAGACACAGATTCTCCAAGATGCAATTACCTGTGAGAAAAAAAAGAAAAGAAAATCTGTTGTATTTTTTTTTTTTTTTTAGGGAAGATGCTCAGTTAGAAGAGAGTTTTGTTCACTCCAATCAAACGCAAAATACCCAAGAGGTTAGAATTGCTGTCTGAATGGCGTTTCAAGTGGGAAAACATATTTTCAGAGAGTTGAACCAATCATCTCTCTATTTGGGAAATTATGTCTACCCATGGAAATGTCTATCCAGCTGTTTTGATTTCGGGTGTTATCTTTGGAGAGCTAATTTCACTTTTAAATCTTCTGACTTCCTTGTCAGTTTGACATGAGCTGAATTTTGCCCTTACACGCTGGCATGAATGGTTTCCTGGGGTCTAAAAATATACAACTTTATGATCAAGAGACGGTGGGAGGTAATTCTTCTGCTACAGACTTTCCTCTGCTTTATTCAAAAGGTCAGTTCACACAAATACGTCGTTGGCAGGAGCAGGAAGAAATATATCATACCTGATGGTTTTACCGTCTCATAGGAAATTTGCAAATAGTAAGGGAAGGACCTTCCCAGGAGTAGGCACTATCTTATTGAATTATGTCCCAAGGGACAAGTACTTTATGTTTAGCTATTGATATGTTGAAAGAAAAATCTTCACCAGGGTTCAGTCCAAGCTGGGAATAAACAAAATAGAGGCAGCTTTAGAAAGAAGGTTGCAGTTTATTGAAGAGGAGAGCCAGACAGAAAGATGGTTCTGGGAAAAAAAGCTGACCACATGTAGTAGGGAGTGGGTTTTTATACCTTCTTGGGCTTTTGTTTGGAGTTGTTCCAGTGGCGTGAACTTTGACCTGAGTCTGAGTGTGCCTTTCTGGTATTCTGATGGGGGTGGGTTAATCCTATTATGTCCCGAAGGTCATATCCTGCTTCTCTGGGGCTGTGGCTGATGACTGTTGGGGGTTTTGTGTGTGTGTGAGGGATTGTTGATTCTAGGGATCTTTATCTTTCTAATCCCATCTTCCTAACTCCAAGCTGAGAAATACTGGTTTATGGCTTATTATCAGAGAAGTAGGAAAACCAAGAAGTTAAAAGGGTAGAATTATAGGCTGATTGTAAGTCATTACTAGTTTTGATGGGCAAGAATTGCATTTTAGCAAGCCTTTT
>NW_015414908.1:0-1703 GCF_001527695.2 Protobothrops mucrosquamatus | reverse complement strand
GCTCCCACCCTCTGGAATGAGCTGCCCCCAGAGATCAGGGTGATCCCTGATCTCCCTTCCTTCCGCCGCGCCCTTAAGACATGGCTATTCCAACAAGCAGGACTGGCCTAGGGTAATTTTTAGAGGGGTTTTAATCATATTTTAAATTAGACAATATTTAAATATCTCTTTTTAATTAATTTTAATTCTGTGATTGTTGGTGTTTTTTAATCGATTGTCAGCCGCCCTGAGTCCGCAAGGAGAAGGGCGGGATATAAATTTAAATAATAAATAAATAAATAAATAAATAAACATAACTATCTTTGATCCATTCTTTTACAGATCCATAATCCATGTTGCATTATACTGTATTGTATTGTTTAATTGCTAAATCTTCGCAACCCTATGGACTATAGTACCCCGGGGGGGGGCTGTCCTCCCGGAGTTTGCCCAAATTCATGTCCCTTGCATTGATGATACTATCTAACCATCTCATCCTGTGCCTTTCCCTTCTCCTTTTGCCTTCCATCTTTCCCAACATCAGAATCTTTTCCAATGAATCCTTTCTTCTCATTTAGTGGCCAAAGTATTTGAGCTTCAGCTTCAGTATCTGTCCTTTCAAAGAACAGAGTTGATTTCCTATAGGATTGGCTGATTTTATACTGTATACTGAGTGTAAATCATTTGAGTTCTCAGCCAACAGTCCACTATTGTATGTATACAGAGGTTCATGCATTTGTGTCCCTAATAAGCACATCCCTAACACCACTATGCATTTTTGCATATTTATTAATGCATGCATTAAACAGCCTAGAGCCAATTACATATTCTTGCTTTACTTTCTGCTCACCGTTCACCAGATATACCATTTATTTTCTCATGATCTCCCATCATATGCTGCTCTTATCACTACATTTACACAAAAGGTTCCATAATTGAAGCTTATTGCTTTTATCATATACTTTCTCTAAATCAACACACATTTTCTTGTTAACTTTCCATATACTTTATTCTTGTTTAAAAAAAATATATGGTCTGCATACCTGTTGTCTGACATAAAGCCAAGCTGTGCTTCCCAAATTTGGCTTCCCCATTATATCCATTCAATAAAAATTGAACCTGTTTAAGAATTTTCTCAGACTTCCAGGAATTCTTAACCAACTAACTCCTCTTCAGTTTTTACACAACACTTTATTTTCCCTTTATATAAGATAATAACAAAAGCATTCTTCCAATTGTCAGGCAGAGGTGCAATCTTCAGACTCAGCTCAAACTTAAGCAGCATTAGCAGCTCTAACAGCCACTCCACATTTTAACATTTTTCCAGTTACACCATCTGCACATGAAGCTTTACCATTTTTTTAAACATTCTTATAGCAAATGATTTCTTTTCTATCCATTTTCCCTTTTCATTTTCCTTTCACTCTTCAATACAATACTATTAAACTCATATAAATCTGTAACATATGTTTCTAGCTTTGTTTCACTTCGATTTCATCCAGATAATTTCACTTTTATTTTTAACTCTATTCATTCTGCTGGAGGCTTATTGCAAAACTTCACTTTCATTCTCATTTTAGCCATCGTTCGCTTTTATCCATTTTTCCTCATACATAAGTCTCTTTCATTTCATTATCCTATAAAGCATCCTTTTTCATACTTTTCCATTAGTGTAACTCCAAACACTCTTAGGGCACTTTGTAACAGCTTCCTGGTTAACTTTC
>NW_015414907.1:0-1704 GCF_001527695.2 Protobothrops mucrosquamatus | reverse complement strand
CAGGCAGGAAACCCTATACCATTTCGGACAAATGGCTGTCCAGTCTCTTCTTAAAAACCTCCAGTGTTGGAGCATTCACCGCTTCTGGAGGCAGGTTGTTCCACTGGTTAATTGTTCTAACTGTCAGGAAGTTTCTCCTTAGTTCTAGGTTGCTTCTCTCCTTGATTAGTTTCCATCCGTTGCTTCTTGTCCTGCCTTCCGGTACCTTGGAAAATAGCTTGACACCCTCTTCTTTGTGGCAGCCCCTGAGATATTGGAACACTGCTATCATGTCACCCCTAGTCCTTCTTTTCATTAAACTAGACATACCCAATTCTAGCAACCGTTCCTTATATGTTTTAGCCTCCAATCCCCTAATCATCTTTGTTGCTCTTCTCTGTACTCTTTCTAGAGTCTCAACATCTTTTTTTGGTATTTTTTTATTAATTTTCTAATATTACAATTATATCTTTGAAAAACAACGTGGCGGCTGAGTTACAATAAATCAATTACATACAGATATTATTAATACAAGTCTCCAACTATTTCAGCCAATAGTTCCTCTTATTTTCCCTTAATGTGTACTGTCTCTTATTAGTATACTTCTTATTTTATCAATCAGATACAAAATATCTGATTGATAGCTGTTCCTTATATGCTTTAGCCTCCAGTCCCCTAATCATCTTTGTTGCTCTTCTCTGTACTCTTTCTAGAGTCTCAACATCTTTTTTACATCGCGGTGACCAAAACTGGATGCAGTATTCCAGGTGTGGCCTTACCAAGGCATTGTAGAGTGGTATTAACACTTCACGTGATCTTGATTCTATCCCTGTTAATGCAGCCCAGCACTGTGTTGGCTTTTTTGGCAGCTGCAGCACACTGCTGGCTCATATTTAGGTGATTGTCCACTAGGACTCCGAGGTCCCTCTCACAGTTACTACTATTGAGCAAGGTACCCCCTATACCAGGGCTTTTCAACCTTTTCACCCATTGTACCACTTTTAGGATATGGCAATATCCGAGTACCATCAGTTGCCTAGCAAGGTGTCAAAAACCTGATGACCCCCCCCAAAAAGGAAAAAAGTAATAAAGTACAGGTAGTCCTCAACTTACAACAATTGTCCGAAATGGTATAGGGTTACCTGCCTGAGCAGGGGGTTGGACTTGATGACCTCCAAGGTCCCTTCCAACTTTATTATTATTATTATAATAACAGTTCGGTTAGTGACTTTTCGAAGTTACAATGGCACTGAAAAAAGTGCCCCCCCAAGCCACGTTTAGGATATGGCAATATCCAAGTACCACCAGTCGCCTAGCAAGGTGTCAAAAACTTGATGACCCCCCAAAAAAGAAGGAAAAAAGTGATAAAGTACAGGTAGTCCTCAACTTACAACAGTTCGCTTAGTGACTGTTCAAAGTTACAATGGCACTGAAAAAAGTGCCCCCCAAGCCACAGCCGAGCAAGACACCTGCCTGCCCGCCCGGCGGCGCTCTTCCTCCTGTCCAAGGTTTTCATTGTTGTGAGCATTTCTGTTGAGGATTGGCAGCGGGGGTGGGGTGGGGGGGTGTTTGGTTTTTATTCCCCCTGTCTGCTGGGTGGTTGCAGCAGGTTTTTGTCACTTCACATGACCCTGGGACACTGTGACTGTCATAAATATGAATCAGTTGCCAAGCATCTGAATGTAAATCACAAGACCCTGGAGATGCTGCAAGATTCCAGCTGAT
>NW_015414906.1:0-1704 GCF_001527695.2 Protobothrops mucrosquamatus | reverse complement strand
CTGGCTTCGCCGAGGCTCCGCCGAGCACCGGCCCTTCGCCCCTCAGTATCCTCGCCAGACTAGACTGCTGGCGAGTTCAGCTCTCCAAATAGAATCACAGGAGAGCCCTCGGCCTCCGGGAGGCCCCCCATTTTCTGTTTCGGGCTCCACTCTGTCACGGAGCCGCCCCAGGTAGGTCCGCCATGTTGCGCACCGGAAAAAAAAAGTTCTATTCAACTGATATTCTATTCAACTGATATTCCTCTAATAATAAAGAGCTCTTTGATCCTATAGAAAATTCTATCAATAGAATAGGGAGAAATGTGATTAGAATTAGACTAGTTTATTAATTGATTAGTCTTGCGACCTTATCAATAAGATAAAAGAAAAATAAAGCATATAATCTGGTTCCAGGATAAAATAAATAGAAAATGCATTTGTGAGAATACAAGTCAGCAATCAGATAAGTGAATCTCCCTTGCAGGATACCTCAATTGGTGTATGGGGTTGTTAGCTCAACTTTCTTAATTAAAAAAGGAAAGTGTTTTTCAATTATTTCTGTCTGCAAACACACACCCTCCGTAAATCAAAATTCATTTAAGATAAGCAGGAAAACTTTTAAAGCAGAATTGGTAATGATACATACTATAAGAGACAGTATGGAAATTGCCTGAAATCCCTGGCGTCCTAGTTTGATTAATTCTTTCTGGATCACCTATCTGCATTTTAATACCAGCCAGAAGCAACATTTTAGTTTCTTTTTAAGAAATATTATTTTGCTGCATAACTCAGACACTGAAGTGTTCAAATGGCATTATTTTCAATATGTATGGTTCTCCTCCCTGATGTATATCAGGGATATATAATATTACCAGTGAAAAAATAAGAACATGTAGAGTTAGTGAGCAAAAGTTGAAATATAATAGTTCTCCATTACTTATTATACTACTAATTATATGGAAGAGTTTACTAAATAAACAAACAACCACATGCTAACCTGCAAAATAAAACAGCAAGATATCATTGGATCATGTAATTTCTTTCCTGTGCTTCTGTTCTTTGGTTTTTGACTTATAATATATGACTACTTCCATCATTTTCCCCCCCTTTCCAAAAGGCAAGTATGCCATGCGGGACCTGGTTCACCGGCTTCCAGGAGGCAACAACAGTAACAATTCAGCAAGCAAGACCATGTCTGATGATACCGTAACTGCCATTTGCTGCACCTTGCATGAAGTCATCACAAAAAATATGGAAAATGCTAAGGCCTTACGGGATGCAGGAGGAATTGAGAAACTTGTTGGCATTTCCAAAAGTAAAGGAGACAAGTACGTGTTGCCAATCATCATCTGCTTGTTAGCTGTAATTTATAGTCTACACTAATGATTTCCTGGAGTCTTATTGTTTATTGCGTATTAGAAGACTTTACAGATAATGGAAGTACAAATTTGGGGCAGATCACAAATGCAAACCAGCAGTAAACAAGAATGTATTAAGATGTTGGATTCTGACATAAGTATGAGGGGCAGTCAGAACAAATGAATATTCATAAAATGACAATATAGTATTCCTCACGTTCAAATATCACACCAATTGAAAAACCAACCATATTATGATTAGGGTTAGGGATAATGGGTTCATTCTTTCTCTCTTAATCTTTAATAAATATGATTTTCAAAAAGAGGTTTTGATCTATTTTCCAAAGCATATAACAGTGTTTCTTAA
>NW_015414905.1:0-1704 GCF_001527695.2 Protobothrops mucrosquamatus | reverse complement strand
TTACTGTTTTTAAGCCAGGTCTCACCCAGTCTGTACTTGTACCTTTGATTTTTCCTGCCTAGATGTAAGATTTTGCTTTTCTCCACATTGAAGACTTTGCTTTTCTCCACATTATGGTGGATAGGACACTTGGCTTCAGTCATGGCCACAATGCCTGGAGGTCTGTGCAAGCAAGGTTTGTTCTCCTGGTTGGACCATCGTTGTTGTTGTTGTTGTGTGACAACCAGTGTGCATGAGTAAAGGGCATAGCAATTTATATAGGTAAGTTTCTGTTCGGAGTACAGCTTGTATTTATGCATTAGGATATGGGGTGATAAGTAAACAAAAAAAATCACATTCACTTTCTTTGCAGCATAGACCACCTTGCTAAAAGTAGACATTTTCAGAGCAGTCTAGATCCGTCTGTGCCAGGAGTGTTCTGTGTTCAGACTTGATGATCTTTCCTCAAAGTTCCACATTATTCTGCAAATCAAACCAGACCAGAAAAACAACAAACAGAGTTTGTTTTCAGGAAGCATATTGGTCTGAGAGATTTTCTCCTTCGTATTAAAGCTTTTGCCATTAAGAGGAACCTCTTTTACATTCACAAAGAGTCATGGAAGATACTTTGACAACTATTGAGTGAGGGGAATGCAAATGGCCGAAGAAGCTGCTGCAAAGTGTGAAAGTCTTTGAAGATTAGCGTGACGATTTACTTTGAAGGCGCTTCTTGCCTGGCGAATTTAATCTAGTTTGCAATGTTTCAGATTTGGTACCCACTTGGGGAAGTCCTATCATTCCCACTTGTCACTGATCTGCTGTCCTTCACAGTTAACAGAATAACAGAGTTGGAAGGGACCTTGGAGGTCTTCTAGTCCAACCCCCTGCTCAAACAGGAGACCCTATCCCATTTCAGACAAATGGTTGTTCAATCTCTTCTTAAAAATTGAGTTGCACCGAGAGGAAGCAGACTAATAGGTTAGTCCTATTTCTAGGAATTGGGCATCTGGGCAGAACATCTGGCTCAACATAACTTAAAATATTTGTCAGAGTTACAGTAGGTGAGTGGGAGAAACCAATTTCTGTGTGAAGGAGAAAGAAGAGACAATTTCTGCTTTAAGAAAGAGAGCCTGTTTATAAAATCTCCACCTTGTTTGGCTTGTGCTGCCGAATGCATTCTTTCCTAAAACCTTCCCACATCCAAATATGTAAGAGTAAGAAATCCAAATAATGACAACCATTCAGTACAAATCTCCCAGTGGCTTCATTCAATACTTTTAGGTAGTTATTAAATAGCACGAAGTGGAATCCCTAACCTAGAAAAGCAAAGCTTGAACGTAAAGATGCATCCAAGTTGGAAAACAAGCAAAAAATTGATTTCCAGATGGAAAAGATCTGAGTGATTTGATATAAAAAGTAAACAGTTGCTCTTGGGTTCCCAAATCCTTATCTTATCTTCCCAGGAATCATAATGGGAGAGGTCCTGAATGATTTAGGATTGACACTGAGCAATTACAGAGTTCCGTTCGCTGCCGTCAGCAAGCACTACAAAATGCCACAATATATTCTGAGCTGCTATAATCTCTTCTCCAGCGTTAAGGTAAAGGTACTGTGTTTTTAATTGTGTGAGCGGTGTGGCAGCCTAGTGGAGAAGATGTTTACCTTCCACTTGGAAGGTTGAGAGTTCAATCCTTGGTAGCGGCAGATGTTTCTCTCCCAGCACGC
>NW_015414904.1:0-1704 GCF_001527695.2 Protobothrops mucrosquamatus | reverse complement strand
TGGCCTAAGGGATTTTAAAGGGGTTTTATTTATTTTTAAATTTGACGAGTTTAAATATTTCTTTTTAATCAATTTTAATAGGTGTATAATGTGTGTGTTTTTTATCTGATTGTTAGCCGCCCTGAGTCCGTAAGGAGAAGGGCGGGATATAAATGTAATTAATAATAATAATAATAATAATAATAATAATAATAATAATCTGAATTATCTTCAAGGGCAATTCAGTGTAGAGGGCATTCAGTAGTCCATTTAAGAGATCATGAGAGACTTTCAATCCAGAAAAGAGTGCAATTTTTGCATATGAGGGATCTTTAAAATCTTTCCTGACCACATCTACTACTTGCTTTCAACTTGTTTTGCCTGAGGAAGTATAACTCCCATCAAGAACCAAAAGTGGAAACTACCCCTTCCCAACCAGTCCATGACTCCAGGGCCACTTGGTCTTGTTATGGTTGATCTTGAGCCTGTTATTCCCCACGCAGACCTCAACAGACTTCAGGAACTGGTACAATACTTTAGGAACTTCAATTGGTCACACAAGGGTTGAGATATGCAACTAAATATTATTATCATACTGCTGATACCTGACCCATGCTGTCATATGTTTTCCTCTAGAGATCTCATCTAGATATTAAATAGAACAGGGGAAAGTGTCAAGCCCTGAGATACCTTGTTGAGCAAGCGCCGAGAATTCAATTTCTCTTCCCCACCAACGTTGCCTAGAGCCAGCTTGAAGAACGGAGGTAAAATAGAAGCCTCCATTTTCAAATCATAAAGAGAGTCTAGAATGATTAATGTTACTGAAAGCCATTGTGAATTCAAGAAAGACCAGAAGAGTTGTGACAAATGTAATCAATGCTGTCTCAATGCTATTTGAAATCTAACTGAAAAGGATCCAGAGAATTAATTTCTTCTAATTTTTTGGAATTGCATCCTAAGCACTAAAAAGAGGAAGTTGGAGACCAGATTAAAATTATTGAGTCCAGTAATTGTTCCTTGAGAAGGGATGCATCAGCTACAGGTTGTTGTGTACTTCTTTGAGACTTATAAATGCATAGAGGGAAAGAACTAATCTGACAGATCCCTCTGTGGCTTCTGAGTTTTAGTATGCTTCTCAAATATTTGCATTCTTGGGTTTAAAATCAGTAATTAAGTGTTCCAGGAAGTGTACCAATGTATGAGATCAGGCATTTTCTAAAAGGAAGTATTTTTATTTATTTAACAAATTTATATAGCCTCCCAACTCACGTAGATGACTGTGGGAGACTTATATTTAATTTTTTTAAAAAATCCACTATATAATAAAATGATTAAAAAAATCTCCATTCCACCCATGTACTATTAGCTAGAAGCTGCATACAGAGTCAAAACAAGAACATGTTTCATTCAGTGTTTAGTTTCTAAAAAATTAATATAATTTCTAAAGAGAAATGGATATTTCAGTAGATCATCTTGCTAATAAAGATCAATAAGATGCTTAGGTATTGGAGCAATGTAGAGAGCCTATGAACCTTCTTTTTGTGGCTCTTTCTAGCACAATTTCCTGACATTTTGAAATGGTAAGTACATACATGCTGTGTTTAGATTTAAGATTTAATGTTGTGAGTCTCACTGGGAAGGCCACAGCCTTGGAAAAAAATCAGAAATACAATACAATACAGTGAAAGAGGACAGGAGGGGGAGATGTTGTTCATGGTAGAAAAA
>NW_015414903.1:0-1704 GCF_001527695.2 Protobothrops mucrosquamatus | reverse complement strand
CGGCTTAAATAAAACATAGATTTAAAACAAAACCAATTGCCAAATTAATGAGTGCTGCTGTTTAATATACCAAACTGCCCGAGCGACATTTTCTTCTTCTTCTTCTTCTTCTTCTTCTTCTTCTTCTTCTTCTTCTTCTTCTTCTTCTTCTTCTTCTTCTTCTTCTTCTTCTTCTTCTTCTTCTTCTTCTTCTTCTTCTCCTTCTCCTCCTTCTCCTTCTCCTTCTCCTCCTCCTCCTCCTCCTCTTCTCCTCCTTCTTCTTCTTCTCCCCTCCAGGAAAACATATCCTTATGAATAGATAATTTTGGTAATTTGTTAAATGCATTAGAGCGGGGTTCTCCAATCTGGCGCTTTTAGGAGAGGCTGGGATGGCCACGTTCGACGTGGCCAGCCAGGCGTGGCCAAAGAATTCCTGAGTCTGTGATTTTATTTCCTTTGGAGGGCACAGCAGTGGGAAATATTTCATTTGCCCTTGTGGAAGGAGCAGGCGTTTTACTCTGTAACGTGGCTTTTGAGCAGGACTCCATCCTGCCCAGGCTGGACGTCTTTGCCCCAAGTTCTTCTGGTTGGGTTCAAGTGCCAAGCCAAAGCAGACCAAAAGGCAGGTGTGCAAAGATAAACCTCAACTTACGACCGAAATGGAGGACCAGAATTTCTGTAATGGAGCAAGGCAGTTGTTAAGTGAGCCATGCCTGATTTTACCACCTTTTGGCCCCGGTTGGTAAGTGGATCATGTGGTTGTTAAGCGAATTCAGATTCCCCACTTGACTGTCTGGAAAGGTCGCCATAGGTGATCGCAGGATCCCTGGGATGCTGCACCCCTTGGTAAGCACAGTCGGGTTGCCAAGGGTCCGAATTTTGATTGTGTGACCACAGGGATGGTGTGACGGTCGTTAAGTGCAAGGATCAGTTGTCATAAGTGCAAGGACCAGTTCCAAGTCACCTTTTTTTCAGTGCCATTGACAGAGAGATCACCTTTATTGTCATTTTTTTCCTGTGGGCATAAGCAACACGGTCCTTAAGTGGAAAATCCCATGGCTGCATGCTTTGCAGTTTTCCTTCTGCCCTCCCTGCAGTGCTACACATCACAAGCAAAAACTCACACTGGTTGTAAAGCATATGAACAACAATCCCAGGACCACGGGGGGGGGGATGCTGAAACGGTCACAAATGCGAGGATTGGACGCCAAGCTTTTTTGTTTGAGCGCTCCTGTAACTTCGTTCACTAAACAAGACAGTCGGTAAGCGTGGACTGCCTATAAGTGGGTCCCCAGGAAACCGTTCTAACGTTTCAGAAAAGAAACCGTCAATCGGGGTTAGAGGTCCGGCCAGATATAAGCATATCTGGGCTTCCTTTGTCGACCCTGCTTGGATTTAGCCTGGTAATGCAAAGTAAAGTCTGGGGGGGTCAAGCTGGTATTTCAGAGGTGCAGCCAGGAGCACGTTCTCCGCAGCTGCCTCTTTTTGTGCAGCCAGACCGAACACCTGTCCAGATGCTGATAGGGGTTGCGTTGCAAGAAGATCCGAGGCCTGAAAACTCCCCCCCCCTTAATCCCGAAAGATGCCCTTTGCTGACCGGTCTTGCCAGCTTCTGAGCCGCTCATCATAATAAGCTTTCAACAACTATTCCAAGAGGAGATTTGTGGTGCTGGGTGTTGTCGGAGGCTGAGCTCCTGAGAGAGGCGGGGGGGGGGGGGGGTTGAA
>NW_015414902.1:0-1704 GCF_001527695.2 Protobothrops mucrosquamatus | reverse complement strand
GGAACCATCTAGGCGGTTCCGTCTCCCTGCGGCGGGGGGGCGCGGTCCGGAAGTCCATCCTTAGGAGAGAATGGTCTGACCATGACAAGGGCTCGATAACTATTTCCCCTAATGTCAGATCATTCTGCCACTGGCCCGAGACAAAAATAAGATCCAGCGTGTGTCCGCCCATGTGGGTGGGGGCCTGAATTAACTGGGTTAGACTAGATGACCTCAAGGTCCCTTCCATCTCAGTTACTGTTTCAAGGCAACAGTTCTGTAAACTCCACCCCCATCTCCTTCTGCATGCCTGGCTGGAGACGCTTAAGCTAATGGCCGGCAAGTGTTTGTGTGTGTGTTTAAAAGCAATCTGAGATTTCTGTAAACTCCTGAAGATGTTTAAGCTAATTACTTTAGTGACAGCTGCAATTGTAGAGTTCTCCATCCCCCTCTGAAGAAACTTGAGCTGCCTAGCAACAAATGGCTTTAAAAAAAAGCCTACAGCCTACTTGGAAGACAGTGTACAAGTACTGTGGTTACTGAAACCTGAAACAGCTGATTTGCGGCTGGAAACAGCCTGCAGCAGTGGTGGGAAAAGTCTCTCATTTTAGGCAGCCATCAGAGGAAATAGTAAATCAAATCTTCATTCATTTAACGACCCATTTGATTCAATTAATGAACTTGATTTTAAAATGTTGTAATATTGAGTCTGAGTCATTTGATGATTACGAGCCTAATGGGAAGGCTCTATTAGGCTCGTACCTCGGGGACTACCTGTATACAAATGTCACAACTCAAATGGCACCATTCAGCACAATTCTACACTGTCATTTTTTATATCAATTGTAATCTTAAAACAACATTATTACAATTCATCTTCTTTTTTAATGTAATCCTCATTATTGCTCTCTCATCAAAATACCGATCTGTTTTATACATGCTGTCCTGCAATAAATGGTACTAATTCAAATTGTTGACATCTGGAATTTCTTTCTTTCAAAATGTTTAGTACCTACCGTGTTTCCCTGAAAGTAAGACTTAACCTGAAAATAAGCCCCAGCTTGATTTTTGGGAGCAGGCCAAATATAAGCCCTACCCCCCAAATAAGCCCTAGTTTTGGGGCGAAGCACATACCTAAAAATCAAGCTAGAGCAGGGGTGGGGGTGTGGAGCTGCCCCACGTGCCCCACATCCACTTACCTTGTATCCAGGCCACTCCTGCTGGCCCACTTCTTCTGTGGTGTCCCCAGGCCTGCATTTCACAGTCAGAGGCCTTTCCGGAAGGCCACTGCAGCCGAGAATCAAGCTATGGATTCAATCCATAGCTCAGTTCAGCAAGGCCTCTGCAGCCGAGAACGGAGCTATAGATAAATCCATAGCTTGGTTCTCAGCTGGAGTGGCCTTCCGGAAAGGCCTCTGACTGTGAAATGCAGACAGCAGCTCCATTCTCAGCTGCAGAATGAAGCTGCTCCTTCGGCCGCAGAAGTGCACCCCCCCAAATAGGACCTGGTGCCTCTTTTGGAGGGAAAAAAAAAAAGACCTGTTCTTATTTTGGGGGAAACGGTATATTGAATCAGTCTCAACAGAAAAAGATGCTCTCAACAAAAAATGTGTCTGGCTTGTTTCAATATTACCAAGACAATTTTGGGAAAATATTTTTGAAATTATGCTCATAACTAGTTGACATTTGCACCCAGTTGTGGAATTAATCCATTCTGTACCAAAT
>NW_015414901.1:0-1704 GCF_001527695.2 Protobothrops mucrosquamatus | reverse complement strand
AGTCTAGCAACATCTCAAAGGCACTGCTTTGTAGAACTTCAAAGGCCACATTTCTCCTTAGCTTCCAACTCAGGAGACTAAGGAAGACAGTCTGATATTAAAAGAGAGGGGATTGTGAGCAGGCAAAAGAGCAGTGCTTAATCTGTGTCCTCTTGAGACAAGTGAATGGGAAAGAACTGTTTATGGGGAAATTATTTACAATAACCTATGGAAGGATGCACTTAGGCAGGTTTATAAAGAGAACGTGTGAATCGCATTGTGAAACCAAGTATGTAAATTTCTTTGGGCTCAGGGTAGAGAATGGATGAACCTGATAAAATAGGTACTAACATTTATTTGATAGTGACATCAATTGCACAACAGCGGCTCTGTTTGGAATAGGGCTAACTGGAGAATTTGTAGCCTTTGAGATGATGTTGAATTATAATCCCTGGTAGCCCTTTTAAAGTGTGATAGTTGCTGAGGCTGCTGAGAACAGAATCACCTTTTTCAACCTCGTGCTCTGTTTCCCGAACAGGGTCAGAGTATTTTCTTTTTCTTTTAATCCATTAATTTGTTAATTTGTTCATTTATGCAAAAGAGTCTTTCCTTCATGCATCTGTTCAGAAATTTAGAGGTTGCTCTGCTGTGGCACAAGCAAGGAAGGTAGGAAGGGCCAGCACAGCTACTCTTGTGAAAAACACTGCAATATAAACCAAACTACAAAAACTACATTAAAACATTATTGACTGAAATCTGAGTCTCACTTTAAGAGCTTTAGTTTGCACTTCAGCTGCTAGGCTATGGACCTGAGGAGTTTCCAACTAGCAGCCAGCAGTTTGAAGTAATAATATGCATCGTTATTTTTTTCCCCCATAACAGACACACAAAGGGCTGCAAATTGCCTTTCTTCAGTCTCTTCTTAAGCACTGACACTCTGTTGCTCTCCCAAATTATTCTAGAGTCCACATAGTCCTCTCTACACCACAGAGAAGCACTCTTCAAATGGAGTCCCTCACTTAGGAGAAAGAACAAGGCCCATCTTTTCAATAACATGAGATGAAGAGGGAAGTCTCTTCTAGGTTCTGCCTCATGGGGATGTATAAGAGTTCTGTGCTTTGCTTCTTATTCCTTCAACAATATTGAAGAGATGTTCATATGCTTCAAAGTGCCATCATCTGACTAATGTCATCCATCCATGCGATGTCACATCCTGGTGTAAGCCTTCTAGTTTAGATCTATGTTTCTCAAACTTAACAACTTTAAGATGTTTGGATTCAAGCAATTCTCCTTTGATGTCCATACATCTGACAGTTGTCAAGGCTGAGAATCCTTGGCCTAGATCAAACTGTTACTTAATCTGGACATCTAAGATTTCAAAGAGCATTCTAATAATTTTCTAAATCTTGGAAAAATCTCTATTAAAAAGCCTTGCACTTGAAATTATTTTGTAAAATCCATGTTAATTGCTTGTAACTGAAAAAGGATAAGGGTGTAAGTGTATGAAATAATGATTTTAAAGTGACATCATCATTATTCTAGCCCAGGGGTAGTCAACCTTGGCTCTTTTATGACTCGTGGACTTCAACTCCCAGAATTCCTGAGCCAGCACAGCTGGCTCAGGAATTCTGGGAGTTGAAGTCCACGAGTCATAAAAGAGCCAAAGTTGACTACCCCTGTGAATCTAGCCATTGTCTGTCCAGAAGGCTCTTGGGCACGTTTCCA
>NW_015414900.1:0-1704 GCF_001527695.2 Protobothrops mucrosquamatus | reverse complement strand
AAAAAAAAAAAAAAAAAAAGGAAAAAAGTGATAAAGTGCAGGTAGTCCTCGACTTACAACAGTTCGCTTAGTGACTGTTCGAAGATACAATGGCACTGAAAAAAGTGCCCCCGAAGCCACAGCCGAGCAAGACACCTGCCTGCCCGCCTGGTGGCACTCTTCCTCCTGTCTGAGGTTTTCATTGTTGTGAGCATTTCTGTTGAGGATTGTCAGGGGGGTGGGGTGGGGTTTGGTTTTTATTCCCCCCATCTTCTGGGTGGTTGCAGCAGGTTTTGGTCGCTTCACATGACCCTGGGACACTGTGACCGTCATAAATATGAATCAGTTGCCAAGCATCTGAATGTAAATCACAAGACCCTGGAGATGCTGCAACATTCCAGCTGATCGGCGCTTCTTCTGGGCTCAGCAGAAGCACCAGGATCAGTGCCGAACTCCAGCTGGAGCCTGGCGCTGATCCTGGTGCTTCCGCTGAGCCCTGACAGCCCTGCAGCTTCAGCCATCTCTCGCTCAGGCTTGTGCGGTGCTGCCACCGGTTCAGCTCATTCCCCTCCCCGCTATCACTTTTCTAGGATGGTCGCGTACCACCTGCCAAGTGCCAATGTACCACAGGTGGTACCCGTACCACTGGTTGAAAAGCCCTGGTCTAAAGAACCATAACGTAATAGCAAGATAACAGTACATACTGTACACCAAACACAATTTCTCTCAGGAGCCCACACATTCTAGATAAGAAGAAAATATCTTCTAAATTACATCTTAATTTTTAAAACTTCAACCCAGTTTTTAAAAAAGAGTCAGTGTTAAGGTCATATCTATGCAAAAACATCATATGCCCTAATATACATAAAATACAAGACAATTTTTCCCCTCCAGATATTTTTACTGGGACAAAACAGTAACATTATGATGCTTCCTCTATCCAACAGCACAGATCTGCCAACTAGCAAATAATTAATTTGTCACAATTAATTTGAAATAAAGCATGTGTTGTTGGTTAACACTATAGCCATGGTATTTGAGTGTATCTGATATTGCCAGCAGAAGCTGCAGCTACCTCTTCAGTTCATAACTGGAAGTATTGTAGCTAAATTTCAGGCAACTGAAAGAAAAAATGTTAGTGCTCCAGGTTATTTATTTATTTATTTATTTATTTATTTATTTATTTACCCCAGGAATACAACTTCATTACAACAATGGATCATTTTGGATTGACCCTAAGTATACCATTAAAATAAAATAAGAATGAAAACTTTCATGTAGGTTATGATTTAATCAAAAGGATAGCAAAAGAAATCTCTATCACTTGACTCTGTATTTTTCCCACCCTGCTATGTTTTGGTTTCCCGTACGCCTCCATGAAATAGATAAAATCTTTTTAAAAACTAAGATAAATTATCAAGGAAAATAATACAAAATTTGCATATTGTAATCATTTAGTGCATCTGCTAATTACTGGCTCATATCCATTGTATGTGTGTGTGGCAGTAGGAGGAAGGCTGACAGGTGTTTGCAGTCCTAAACTAATCTACAAATGAGTAAGCTTCATGGAGCACAATGAGACTATTTTATATAAACATATGATCCTGCAGTGTTATTAACAAGCAAGCAAGTAGTCAATCTATGAGCAGTAAGGTATAGCAAATTCCTTTTGGTATATTCTTCAGACATCAGCACTCATGTACTTTGTACAATAAGGAATTGTTC
>NW_015414899.1:11086-12488 GCF_001527695.2 Protobothrops mucrosquamatus | reverse complement strand
AGGGATTCTTTTTTGACATTTCTTCTGAGTGCAATGAGAAAGCCAAAGCAGATATGGCAGCCTTTGATATTGCAGAGGTAGATTGACATGTGGCACAATAGCCTGGTTCTAAGTCTCAGTGGATATGAAGGAGTTTATGAATGTCTGAGTAATGATAGTTATATATCATAAAATGAATGTAGGTGCTTTATGCCATAGAAATTATACTTCTATGGTATTTGGAAGACTCACAGACTCAGTCCATCAAGCTTGCTTTTGCAGGCCAGTTATTCATTTCATGCGGCATACACAGTTTCATAGCTATAACTACCTGATACATATTCTGATCAAGATAAAAACATTTTAGATGCAATTGTATCAGAACTTTGTAGCAGCCAACTGACTTCATCCTATATATTAAACCCGATCACTTTTTTCAGAACACTTTTAACATAATTATTATAGATTGTGGCGATACTTTTACTGCAGTGTACACGAAAGCCGGGAAATAACAAAACATCATTATCTATTTGTGCTTGATACAATGCTTCATTTTTCTAGCAGTGTTTCCGGATGATTGATTGTCCAAGCGATTAAAATCAACATAAGGGCTTCAATGTGCAAATGACAGTTCACATTACCAGTTTACTACCAATAATTATATTTATGTATTTAACACTGCCACCAAAAATAATAATGCTCAGAACACATGAAAAGATACCCTTTCTTGTGAAAGCCACAAGGGATTTGATTACCATATAGAAACTCACAATAGAAAATTTCAAACCAGAGTATTAGGGACAGTGATTAATTACTTACAATATCCTAATGTATTCCATTGAAGGGAGCTCCATTTTGCAATTTATTCCTGCTGTGTGTAGGTAGTACATAAGACAAAAAACTGAAACTAATTTGATTTTTTTCCCTGATGTCTCTTGCTCTTTTTTTAACCCTCTATATGTTTCTTTTTCTCTTGCATTACTACTGAGAGCAAATTACTGAGAATCTTTATTTCAGAGTCTCAATTTCTCGATTTTGATTCAGAATTCACTTAAGGTTTAAGGAAAATTACATCTTAGTATTTTTCTGCCCTGCCCCACCATCATCTCATTGTAGCCATTGATTGATAGCTTCCTTCAAGTCAAGCTTATATATTAGTTGCGAAGTCCTGTCTGACCCATCGCAACCCCATGGACAATGTTCCTCCAGGCCTTCCTGTCCTCTACTATATATATATATATATATATATATATATATATATATATATATATATATATATATATATATATATATATATATATATATATATATATATATATATATATATATATATATATATATATATATATATATATATATATATATATATATATATATATATATATATATATATATATATATATATATATATATATATATATAT
>NW_015414899.1:0-1704 GCF_001527695.2 Protobothrops mucrosquamatus | reverse complement strand
CCCTCTTCTTTGTGGCAGCCCCTGAGACATATCCAATTCCAGCAACCATTCCTTATATGCTTTAGCCTCCAGTCCCCTAATCATCTTTGTTGTTCTTCTCTGTACTCTTTCTAGAGTCTCAACATTTTTTTACATCGTGGTTACCAAAACTGGATGCAGTATTCCAAGTGTGGCCTTACCAAGGCATTGTAAAGTGGTATTAATACTTCACGTGATCTTGATTCTATCCCTCTGTTAATGCAGCCTAGCACTGTGTTGGCCTTTTTGGCAACTGCAGCACACTGCTGGCTCATATTTAAGTGATTGTCCACTAGGACCCCAAGGTCCCTCTCACAGTTACTACTATTGAGCAAGGTACCCCCTATACTATACCTGTACATTTGGTTTTTCTTGCCTAAATGTAGAACCTTACTTTTTTCACCATTGAATTTCATTTTGTTAGATAGTGCCCAGTGTTCAAGTCTGTCCAGATCCTCCGGTATCTTAAGCCTGTCTTCTGGAGTGTTGGCTATTCCTGCCAGCTTGGTGTCGTCTGCAAATTTGATGAGTTCCCCATCTATCCCCTCGTCCAAATCATTGATGAAGATGTTGAAGAGCACTGGGCCCAGAACAGAGCCCCAGGGCACCACACTACACACTTCCCTCCATGTAGATGGGGTTCCATCTACATGGAGTATGGCCGGTCAGCCAGCTATGGATCCATCTGGTGGTGATGCTGTCTATCCCACATTTTTCTATCTTAGGGCTGCTGGGGATGGTAGTCCAGTAAGGTCTGGACACACACACAGATGCCCTAGCAGGGAAAATTGGCCGGGTAATTACTGCTGCTTTACTTGGAGGCAATCTGCAGCTCCTGAAAATCACTTTAACCAATTTCCCCTGGTTCAGCAAAGGCAACAAGTAATAAAACAAGCAACAGGTACCGGTAATAAAATAGCCCAAATTGTTCTTTCCAGCGCAGATGAAAAGAACCAGGGAAAGGGAAATTGCATCTGCCTTTGACCAACGGGAGGAGAAGCGGTAGGAAAAGTGCGGCGTTTTGGCCTGGGCACACAGCCTTGCCCGCAGGCACTGCCAAGGATGCACAAGCAGCTCCGCACAATTGCCCGGGGAGGGGGGGGAGAGGGTCTGGCGGAGAGCCAAGTGCTGGCACCTCCGGAGCCTCAGAAGCCGCGCAGAGGATCCGCGTGCCTCATAGCCACCAGCTGCCCTCTTGCACCCGCCAACCTGGAGCCCCCATCCTCATCCCGGCACCTCTTGCCCTCTCCCAGCTGCCCCCCCAGGATCTGCCCACCTCTCCAGCCTCCTGAGTGCCATCGCAGCGGTGGGGTCACGGGATCCCCTTTCCACGCTGCGCAGCCCTTCACTGCCACGACCCTTCCCTGACTCGGAGAGGGGCGCAGCCAGAGCGCCAGCTCCTGCTCGGAAGGCACCACTTCTCCCCTCCCAGCCCGGCCGGCTGGCCTCCGAAGCACATGCGGGCATCGCCACCGCCTCGCCCTCTTCCCGCCGCCTGGCTGCTTTTGAGGCCCAGAGCCCGGCAAGCCGGGAAGGAGCCGCTCCTGCCCGCCAGCCCCAGGGCCGCGCCGAGTGCCAGAGGGCCGAGGTGGCCTCCAATGGTGAGGGAGGCAGGCTGGGCGGCACGGGGAGGCTCCGGCGCAGCACGGAGGGTGGCCAGGGGCGAAGGGCGGCCGGGCAACCAGG
>NW_015414898.1:0-1704 GCF_001527695.2 Protobothrops mucrosquamatus | reverse complement strand
ACCCTGGGCTTTTGTACCCAATTCGATTGTATATTCCGCCACTTTTTTTTTCCTTTTCTTTTTTTCAGTATTCACTTTGTAAAACAAAAAACAAGAGAGAAACTTTGCACAAAAGGAATAAAAGGTTGACTCACTTCACCTTTTAAAGGCAAGGTAAGCTTTTAAGCCCCCGAAATTCCTACAGGCGGCATTAAATATCTTAATGGGTTCAACTCTTGAATGAGTTGAGGCTCTAGTAACCTCTTTCTGGTAATTATTTAAACTTAAAGGCCAGTCACCCTTATTACCTGGATTGGACAAATGGAATTGGAAAGGGTGCTAAGCAGAGTTCCAAAGGGCAGAAGTTAAAACAGTAGGCGACACTTCAATCCAAGGTCAATTATTAAAACCATTTGTGGTTTTTTCCACCCACCCAAAGGACTTTCCTACAGCAGATACATTTTTTTTAAAAAAAATAGCATCCCAAAGAATTTAGACCAAACTCTTTCACCCTATTCTCTTTGCAGGAACAATTGAGTTGTGTGTTGTTGTTTTTTGTCATCTAGAATAGGGGTCTTCAAACTTGGGCTTTTTATGACTTGTGGATTTCAACTCCCAGAATTCCCCAGCCAGCGTGCTTCAATCTTCAAGTTGCCAAGATGGAGGAACATCAGCCTTTAGCCTCCAGACCCTTGATCATCTTTGCTTGCTTCCAAAACTTGGTTGGGTATTTGAACTTTAGCACACGTTATCCAGATTCATCCCTTCCGGTTTCTTTACAATCCAAATTTGGGGCAAAGCCAGAAACGGAGTCAGTTCAGCAAAACTGTGTACACAAGTTATTATTCCAAAGTCAAAACCAAGAACGTTGGAAAGGTTAATTGGTTGTTCATGAAGCATTTTTGCTTGTTGCTATTAAGTACTCTTTTATCAAAAAAAATCAGACTTCTAGAAAAACTTCTCTGCTTTCCTGAGCTGCGTTTATAAGAAACAAAGCTGGGTTTTGTAAGTGTTTCTTTGAAAATTCTCACTTTGTCCTTTGTGTTTTCCTCTGAATGCTTCTTTGGAATGAAAGGTTGGTGTGTTGTTTTTTTTTTTGGAGGAAATTACTCTTTAGAAAAATAATGTCTTTCTAGAAAGATTATACACTGCATCATATGAAATGTAATTCATATATATTCTCTTTCTCAAGGAACAGCTTTTATAAAAGGAACTTTATTTTCCTAAGTCCTTGATTTTGAGTTTGTAAAGCTCGCGCACTCCCCGGGTCGGTGTGCAAGGTAAATCCTTTTTACGGATAATATTTCATGCAATCTGGTGGAGGTGAAGTGGGCTATGGTTTGCTTCACTGTAGGGTGTGGAAATTTATCTCTGGGTAGCAAATTTAGCCCGCTTTCTGCCAAAGGAATAGGAAACACCTATTTAAGACCCTCTAACTTTGAGCGTGACTTTCCCATTACGGTTGCCGGATGCCGCTCTGTGCCAAGCTGATTAAAAAACTCTGCAGGGCTTCCTTTCTCCCCCCACCCCCCACCCCCCACCCCGGTGCAAAACACAGAATTCCTTATGCAAGAAGTAAAAACAAATTCAGAATTCATTCCCGCTCCTTTTTCATCTCCGATGAGTGATGATAAGGCCCACTTTTTCTACACCGGGTATCCAATTACCTTGACTGAGATGCCTTTTTTTTTTTCTCTTCCCATCGGACAGTTAATGGCGTGGTGG
>NW_015414897.1:0-1704 GCF_001527695.2 Protobothrops mucrosquamatus | reverse complement strand
AGTCACAAAAGAGCCAAGGTTGCCTACCCCTGGACTAGTGGCAACATGGCACATGGGCCTAAGACTCTCCACTCTTTGTACTGACTATGGCACTATCACAGGAAAACAAGTATTTTCACAATTTCTGCCATCCTGACATGTCACCCCCATCTGCTGAGCATCTAGAGGCAAAGGAAGCAACAATAGTTTGAGTGCAACCAAAAAAAAAGAATTGCAACCTACTTTGTCAAAGATGTGTGGTCCAGCAAACCCTCATCTGCAACGAGAGATTAAGATATATTAGATGGGCTGCTTATATGTGGAAGTCTTACTACTGAAATACTAATTAATAAGCAGAGCTAGTCATTAGAAGTCAATGAATTGACTGTCCAAGGTAGGATAAATAATTTATTCTATTTATTGCAATGCCCAGGATTTTTGTTAACTTCACATCACTGTTCTACTTTAGGGGACCTGAGAATAACTTGGATCTGCTTTAATCTGAGCAATGTCACTGCAGCATTCTTCATCATTATAGAGAAATTAAACTTGGGAATCAGCAGTAATACCCAGGAGAATGTACAGTAATAACTATGTTTACTGCCTATCCTATTTATTTCTTTTTTAAAAAAATAAATAATTTTTTATTAATAATACAAAATTAAAAACACATTGGACATAGATATGACATCACTGGTTCCATAAATCTTCCAACATTTTACAATAGTATTAGTACTCATATAGACATATAGTTCTTGAACTTTGCTCACTATTTATAATATACTATTAACACTTTTTCCCTTATTTCTATATATCTATTTATCTTTTAACTATACATTTGTTTATAATCTATATTTTATTCTAACACTATACATTTGTCTTGGCTACCCTCTTATTGTCTATCCAATCATAAAATCATTTCCAGATTTTGTAGTACTTGGTTTCACTTTTGTCCTTGAGTTCCCATGTAAGTCTATCCATTTCAGCGCAATTGAAAATTTTCAATAATATTTCTTCTTCGGTTGGAGTATCTTTCTCTTTCCATTTTAGATGCCTATCCTATTTCACAGGCCAGGCATGTCCTCTTCCTTGGAATACATTAGCTGGCCATAATATAGACATCATTATCTCTTATTTCTTCTGACCATTATCTGATCTCCACAAAGAAGAGTGCTGTGATCCAGGCTAACAAATCCTTAGGTAATTTTCTTAACACTTTAACCTGACTTATAGGATGTCAGAAACATAGGATCAACTATTTCCTTTATTTCTTTAAGAGAAACATTTTAAAAAAAACACATCCAAAACTTGATCAGATTAGCCTACAAAGGCCACACTTACCTGTGCTGGAGGGAAGCTGGTTATTCAGATCTCTTTCAAATACGGAGAGACGGATCTTTTTCGATCTCGTAGGATGCCGTGCAATCTTAGACTTCTGCCTCTGAGAGAGGTCTGACAGGCTGACTTCTAGACTGCTAAAGGTTGAAAAGACACAGCTAGCAGAATACTGTTCTCGAAGGAACAACCCTTCATAGTGCTTAAACCAAAATCTAAACAATTCTAGGTGCACTGAAAGTACATATACTCTGCATCAATATGTCTGTTTCATTTTTAATCCATGCTGAGCATGACAGAGATAGCTACGGCAATACTTCCCTTGGTTAGGTAATAGGGAAAATAGATTATTCAGTGAGGATCAAAATAAGCAGTTATTATTCAGAAGTG
>NW_015414896.1:0-1704 GCF_001527695.2 Protobothrops mucrosquamatus | reverse complement strand
AGTCCAGTGTGTGTCCCCCGGTGTGGGTAGGGACATCAACTAATTGGGTCAGGTCCATGGCCGTCATGGAGGCCATGAACTCCCGAGCCACCTCAGATGCTTCACCTAACGATGGCAGATTGAAATCCCCCATGACTAACAGTCTGGGGGTCTCAATCGCCATCTCGGCTATCACACTGAGTAGCTCGGGTAGGGCTGCAAAGCCCTCTAGCCACAGTTGCCCACCTACTCAAGCCATGAGTTTAGAAAGACACCCCCCCAAATTGCACACTAGCTCATCAAGGGGAGTGCTATCCCATCTAGATTCAAAGATGATATACTGTATCATCCAGACTTGTGGGGCCAAAAACCCAAAGCCACTCCATCTTTCCAAAATTGAGTGAAAACCTGTTTTTGTCCATCCAGACCCTTAAAGCTTGCAGGCAGTCTGTCAGTGTCATAACAGCATCAGCTGTGTTACTAGAGGTGGAGATTTCTAGCTAAGTATCATCAGCATACTGTTGTTAATATACTCTATACCACGGGTGTCAAACTCAATCGCGTCACGTGACATATTGTGATGTATCGTGACATTTTTTGCCTTTGCAGGCCCAGGGTGGGCGTGGCCTGTGCGTGATGCATCCGGCCCGTGGGCCGCCAGTTTGACACCCCTGCTCTATGCTGTCAGATAACCTCACCCAGCAATTGCATGTGGATGTTAAAGAAGAAAGATAAGACCCAAGCCCTGGGGCAGAGAGCAGCTTGAGAGGGCTTGACCTCTATTCTTGAAAATAGATTTCTTCTTCAAAATCTCAATCTATTTACCTTACTTTGTTTTATTCTTTCCAATTTAATAGAATGCTAGAAAGAATTTTTTCTGTCCTTTAGCAGGATAACACTCAGAAAACAGAAGAGAATGGGACCAAGTTTGGTCTAACTGAAGAAACTGACACACTAAGTTCAAAAATGGGATGGGTCCAACTGAGCTTTGCTGGGGAAAAATATCCAGAAAATTTCCCCCTTGCATGTGAACAGAATGCTGAACTCTGCTTTACTCTTCAACCTTTCCCTCCAAAACAAAGAATTGGAAAGAATTTTAGAAGCTATGCTTTTACATGCCTTTCCTAGTTTTTTACCTACTGTACTCTGGCATGCATTAATTCAAAAAGGAAAGGGATATCCATTAGGCACAGAGAACTTTTACCTATAGACTTAACAGTATAAAAGTTAATCATTAAACAATCTCTTATGAAATGTTACTAGGAACCTTTTTGGGAACAGAGCCACATTTAAATAAAAACAAGATTAGTTCAGCCATGTATTTTCTACCACAGCTCTCAAAAGTCCAAAGAAACCTAATTAAATTTTGTTCACCAAGAGCTGAACTTTACATTTTTTTTACACTAGTTTTCAAAAGCCACAGAAAGAATTATTATTCCAATTCAGAATGAGCTCAGTGGTTCAGAGAGACAGAAAATCTAGAAAAGTAGCTTAAAACTTATAACTCCCAATATGCAAGTTTTTATTAATTACTGTAGTGAAGATATACAGAGAAGTAATGCTAAGACTGAAAAAATAGTGTACACCAGCTATGGCAGAGATATCTTAATAGTATTATTGGCTAACATTAAAATATTGGGAATTTAACCAATTTAACAAATTTCTAATTTTATTCTGACTTTTAAACAATTGCCAACTTGTTCCACTTACTAGCAAGGTTTAGTT
>NW_015414895.1:0-1704 GCF_001527695.2 Protobothrops mucrosquamatus | reverse complement strand
GGTAGAAAGCATGAGAAAGAAACTCAAAATAATTCTGTTTTGATTGTGTTAGGTATAAGCTGAAGTAGAGATTTTGACAGGCTTTTTAGATTCTGTTGCAATACTCGAGCTGTATTAAAGTACATCTCAAGGCTTCTAGCAATTCTGGTTTCCCAGCCTTGACTACCTCAAAGAGCTGACATAAATTTTGATGGCCGCACTAATCTCTCATTGGAGAGGCATTGGAGCTTGCCTTCTAGATGTAGAGAGCAACAGATCCTTGAGGAAATCTGTTGCCTGCAGAACAAATGGCTGGATTATTGCATAAACACCACAAGTAGATACACAGGTAAAGCATTTGTACAATGTGACAATGCAACATCTGGGACAAAGCCAGTGGAATTTTCTACAGATTGGACCCATGTTACCTTTGTTCTTAGCTTGCTGAACAAAAGAGAAGCCAGATGGGTATTTCCATTCATTGAGAGTAACAATGTAATCTACATAACTGTAAGAATTTCATGCAAAGATTTAGAGCAATGAAAACTATCAACAAGACAATCTGAAAACTAAATCTATCAAATTGCCAAGCATGTGAATATATCGCTGATTTCCAGTTGTGTGCTAGAGATGTATGTTGGAATGATTAACCAATTCTGAGAACAACCTTCCATTGAACTGAAGGTTAAATTGGTAAGATAGTGCACACTAGAGAATTTTGAAGAATTATTTCAGTGTTATCTGGTAACTGAATATCAGATTAAAGAAAATAAGGCATGGAGAAATAATAAAAGGGGCTGGTTTCATGTCTCTTATCATCTCTTGATATCTCCAATTTCAACAGTGTAGAGCCCATTCAAACAGAAGTGATGAAGAGATCCTTCTAGGCAACCAAGAAACAATGAAGGCAAGTTTGTGTTTTTATTGTACAGAATATAGTGATGACTTGGCCTGCTAAGCTTCCTTGCTCAGATTTGGCTAGAAATGTTGCATCTGTGGAAACATGGATGATCTTATGAGTAATACTCAGAATACTCCAAATCTCTGTTCTAAATAAACTTTGCAAGCATTCCTTCCAAAATTTCCAGAACAGACCCTCAGATAATTAAATGGAGCTTTGACATCAAAAACCAGAAAAGCCCATGCAGTTGAAGAATATTGATGATAGACCTCTCAAATCAGATCCCCTACTGCAGGGGTGTCAAACTCAGTTTCATTGAGGGCCACATCAGCATTGTGGTTGCCCTCGGAGGGCCAGGTGGGTGTGGTCAGGGTGGGTGCGGCCTACTGGGTGGGTGTGGATGGAGTGGGTGTGGCCTATTGGATGGGCATGGCCAGGTCTACATTGTTCGCATCAAGGGTGCCTGTGGGGGGCCTGGGCAGGAGTGTGACAGATCTGAGGGTCTCTGGCAGAATGGAATGGGACCAGGGCAAGTGCCAAGGCATGGTCCACTGGAGGAGCCTCACTGTTCCTCTCAGACCATGCGGGGGGGCTGGATGGTGGTGCGGGCTGCCCGGAGCCCTGGGCAGCAGAGGTCAAATGCCCAGCCTGGCCCTCTAGCACCAGCGGCACCAAGTCCAGCCCCACTTACCCAAGGGGGCGCCCAGCTGCACTTACCTCCTTCTCAAGGCTGCTGCTGCTGCTGTGCTTGCTCTCCTTAGCCAGGTTGCTCATGATGGGTACGAGGGCAAAGTCAGAGGGAGGCCCATTCCTTCTCCATGGGA
>NW_015414894.1:0-1704 GCF_001527695.2 Protobothrops mucrosquamatus | reverse complement strand
GCCGGCAACCATGCAGGCTCTTAAATAGGGCTTATTTTTTGGGTAGGGCTTATATTAGGCCCAACACTAAAAATGAACCTAAGTCTTCTGTTCGGTGTAGGTCTTATTTTGGGGGGAAACGGTAGATCAAGCAAGACAAAAATAGCTGCTAACCTGTGGTAGGATAGGATAGGACAGGACAGAATAGGACAGGACAGGAGCTGGAAGGGACTTTGGAGGTCTTGTAGTCCAGCCCCCCACTCAAGCAGGAGAACCTATACCATCTCAGACAAGTGACTGTCTAGTCTCTTCTTAAAAACCTCCAGTGATGGAGCGCCCACGATTTCTGAAGGCAAGCTGTTCCACTGGTTAATTGACCTCACTGTTAGGAACTTTCTCCTTAATTCCAGGTTGCTTTGCTCCTTCCAACCATTGTTTCTTCTCCTGCCCTCTGGTGCTTTGGAGAATAATTTGACCCCCTCTTCTTTTTTGCAGCCTCTCAAATACTGGAATACTGCTATCATGTCACCCCCATTTCTTCTTTTCTTTAGAGTAGCCAAACCCAAGTGTTGTAGCTGTTCTTCATATGTTTTAGTCTCCAGGCCTTTGATCATCTTAGTTGCTCTTCTCTGAACTTTTTCCAAGACCTCAACATCTTTTTTGTAGTATGGTGACCAAAATTGGTTGCAGTATTCTATGCCTCTTTATACAACCCAGGATTGTATTACCTTTTTTCGTGGCTATTGCACATTACTAGCTCATAGTCAAGTGATCGCCTACTAGGGCTTGAAGGTCCCTCTGACAGTTACTATTTTTGAGCCAGGTCTCACCTAATCTGTACTTATATCTCTCATTTTTCCTGCCTAAATGTAAAACGTTGCTTTTCTCCACATTAAAACTTATTTTGTTGAATAGAGCCCACTGTTCAACTTTGTCAAGATCTTTTTGAATCCTGAACTTGTCTTCTGGGGTGTTGACTATTCCTGCCAGTTTAGTGTCATCTGCAAATTTGATGAGTTCCCTTTTTATTCCCTCATCTAAGTCATTAATGAAGATATTGAAGAGTACTGGGCCTAAGACGGAGCCTTGTGGTATCTCACTGCTTACTTCTCTCCGTGTGGATGTAGTACCATTGAGGTCTATTCGTTGAGCACAGTTTGTAAGCCAGCTAAATATCCATCTGGTGGTGATGTTGTCTATTTCACCTTTTCCTAGCTTACCAAGCAGTAGATTGTGGTCTACTTTGTCAAATGCCTTATTGAAATGTAAGTGTACTATGTCCACAGCGTTTCGCTTGTCTACTAATATGGCCATTTTATCAAAGAAGGAAATAAGATTGGTTTGGTATGATCTGTTTTTTACAAACCCATGCTGGCTACCAGTTATAACTTTGTTTGCTTCTAGTTGTTCACAGATCTGTTTTTTGAGTACTTTCCCAGGATCTTCCCAGGTATTGATGTTAGACTGATTGATTTCCTGAGCCTGTTTCCCCCCCCCCTTTTCTTGAAGATGGGAACCATATCAGTCCTTTTCCAATCCTCAGGTACGTCCCCAGTGCTCCAGGATTTTTGAAACATATGGTGCAATGATTCTGAGATAATATCTGCCAGCTCCTTCAGACCTCTGGGATGTATGGGTCCTGGTGATTTATATTCATCAAGGTCGGATAGGCGTTCCCTTACCATTTTCTTGCTTAACAGGAAGAGAGTAAAATAAGCAAGGTCA
>NW_015414893.1:0-1704 GCF_001527695.2 Protobothrops mucrosquamatus | reverse complement strand
GCCCAACCCTCTTCCTCCCCAACCATCATAAATTCCAAGATAAGACTTCAGACA
The DNA here is from genome assembly GCF_001527695.2 of Protobothrops mucrosquamatus. NCBI lineage: Eukaryota > Metazoa > Chordata > Lepidosauria > Squamata > Viperidae > Protobothrops > Protobothrops mucrosquamatus. Next base: position 1,650 of record NW_015414893.1, on the reverse strand, counting down.
GGAGGGGGACGGGGGGGGGGAGGGAAGGGGGGGAGGCCAACTCTCCCTCTGCAGATTATCCAAGCTGAGCAAACACAGCCTATGGGATGGTTTGGGAAAGAGACTCAGGTCAGGAGGAGTGGATTCCCTCCCCCCTCCTTTCCCCGGGAATTCTTACCTTCCCCTCTCCTCTCCCACGGGCTCCTCTACAATAGGCCTCGGCTTACGACCACAAGGGGTCCCAGAATGATGTGGCTCACTTAACAACCGCAGGGGAAATTCTGATTCCGCTTGTGGTCGTATGTCAAGAGCTACCTAACTGCAGAGGTTTGAACCCATCACAGTCACCACCTTGGAAGTTTCACACACACACACACACCAGCAATTTCCTCCAGGCCAAAGTCCAGGTGTCCTTCCAGCTGCAGTTTTTTGGGGGGGTCCTTAAAGTGAGCACAGCTAATCCAAAGTTTGTTACTAGTACTCTGACCTTCGCTCTCATTACCTGCCCTGCCCTAAATTGTCCGATGGCCCTTCTCCCCCTGTCCCTTCACGCACAGGTCAACCAGGCACCAGGAAAGCCATGTCAACACCATAAAGCAGGCGGCACTTTGCTAGGATGGAGGGAGAAACGGGATAAGGAGGAGGACTCTGCAGAAGGTTGGGATAAGGTCAGCCCTGAAAGTATGGCCGGTATGTGGCATGGGGGGGGGGCGAAAGGGCCCTGGGTGGGGAGGAGGACCCAAGATAGACAAAGAGGAGTGAAGGGACAGGGGGAGAAGGGCCATCGGACAATTTAGGGCACGGTTGACTACCCCTGATTTCTATCTCATCTATCTATCATCTATCAATCTATCTCATCTATCTATCATCTATCTATCTATCTATCTATCTATCTATCTATCTATCTATCTATCTATCTATCTATCTATCTATCTCATCTATCTATCTATCTATCTATCTATCTATCTATCTATCTATCTATCTATCTATCTATCTATCTATCTATCTATCTATCTATCCATCCATCCATCCATCCATCCATCCATCCATCCATCCATCCTTCTAGATTCTGTTTCATTAACTAAATAAGGCAGGAAAACTCCACCATCCTCTTCCTCCTTGCCGACATTTATCTTTGTGCTTGGTTTTGTTTTTCTAATGTAGTGAAGCCTTCCAAAAGGTGATCTAAAATACAAAATGTTCCAGTTGGTTCTGCCATGCCAGGGATTGACTAGGTCCTTTGGCTGCTGTTCTGGAGAGGCTGAAGGAACTTTTGGCAAGCTCTTTTCTGCGTTCCCCCCATCTAGGGCAAGCTCTGCTTGGGGGTCTGCCTCGTCTCCTTTGAGTCAGTACTTACAGATGGTGCAGTGATTCAGATCTTTCAAGAAGGAAGGATAAAAGTCCAGACCTCCCTCCCTCTCTCTCTCTCTCTCCCTCTCTCCCTCTCTCTTCTGTCTCTTTCTTTCCCTAAGCATAAACTTAGGCGGGCTGAAATGTTTTGAAGTTCAGCTTTGAACGTGTGTTTATAAATTGTTTGAATTTGGACGTTGCAGATGTGAAATCCAGCCAGAAAATATTCGCAATCCCAGCGTCTGTTCTGAAAAGTTCTTTGTGGATGGCTTATCATTTCCAGGAAATTAGCAAGAAAGAGAGAGAGAGAGAGAGAGAGAG
>NW_015414892.1:0-1704 GCF_001527695.2 Protobothrops mucrosquamatus | reverse complement strand
AACTTGAATTGCTACATTAAATCAGAAGTGGTATATACCCTTTTACTTTCTTGATTGCCTGATGTCAGTATAGCCTCTTATTTATTTGAAGGGTGTATTTCCTAGGGCCAGCTCCAACTTTGCTTTAACTTTGGCCTCAAAGTTGAGCAGAGCCAGAAATAGTCAAAGGGTCGCAGCATGATCTCAGATCCTGCCTCTCCGGCCCTCTCTCAGTTTCATAATCAATCTTCCCTCCTTGCCTATTCTTTGATAATTTTCCCAGCAGTCTTGAATCATTCTGGATGCAGGGACAAAATGGCCCTTTTTGTCCTTGCAATGCCCTTGTAAAAACTATTGAGAACTGAAGAAGAGGAGAAAGAAATGTGTGGCAATTTTCATTGCCCAGTGCTTCCCTGGAGCCAAAGAGACTATTGTAGAGTCGGTCTTTGCTTGTCTGGAGAATGCTACAGACATAACAAGAAACTCGGAGGGGGTCAGGGCAGAGATGATGCCATCTCAGGCACAGTCAGATGAAATGTCCCAAGGAAATGAAACACATATTTTGTTGGCAAAGAGAATTTGCTCATACCAGCCTTCAGAATAAATGTAGTGTAATCTACCCCAATGTGGCAATGTGATCCATTGTGCTGCCCAGAAAGTCTGCAAGTTCCAATACAGTATATTTGGACTAATTTGGGGAAAGTTTTTTTATTCTGTGTTTGAGGAACTGAGATGGAATATGTTATAAAATTAGGACATCATATTTCAAATACTCAACAAAGTTGTCTGGGAAAGATTGCCCCATTTCCTTCTTCACTCTAATCCTCTCCCAGTAGCCCTCTGCTTCAGATACCCACAACTGTAACGGGCGCTACCCTGTGGCACTGAATCCTTTTCCATAGCAGAATGATTGAATGACAGCTATTTTCTAAGATGTAATTGCTCCTCGGAAGCCCCTAAACAAATATACAGCATTGTAACTGTTGAGCTTAAAACAAAAGCACGAGAGGTGCCAGTTCTGAATTATGGGGGTCCAAAATGCTACAATTGCAAGCTCTACCCACCGGCATGCATGGTCTTTCTTAAACTTCCAGATTTATATCTCTGAGCAATTGGTTTGCATTTCCTGTTTTACGTATTTGGTAGAAGGTTTTTTTTTTCTTTAGTAATTATAGCATTTCTTTACAATTACAATTAGTCCTTTGGAGGAAGCAGAAGTGATAGACTCTTCCCTATCCTCTTCTTCTCTTCATCCAGGAGGACACCACTTTCACCAGTTCAAGTGCCGCTCATCCCTTTTGAATGACATGTTGGAGGCTGCGATCCAGAAGATCATTGCAGGGGCCAGGACAGAAGATGAATCCGATTTCATTTAAAATGCTTTTGAATGCAAAGTAAAAAATAATTTGCAAGATTATTTTCTAGTCATGAATTGAATAATTTTCCTCTTTGGGGGCCTATTAAAAATTACCATTTGGAAACCATTTGGGGGAGTTCCTAGAGGCTCCACCCAAGGATTGAGTAGGTCTCAGGTTGGGCACCTCTGCCCTTGCTGGTCTCTAGACAATTTGACTACCCAGCCCCATACTTTTAAATCATTTTTATAACTGCTCAGCTTGATGTCTTATGTAAGCTGATGTCTTAAGTAAATTGGGTGCCCTTTTGAAAGTACTGTTATTCTGAAAAAAAACCATGGCATTTAACAATGTATGGAAGCTGTAAATG
>NW_015414891.1:0-1705 GCF_001527695.2 Protobothrops mucrosquamatus | reverse complement strand
GAATGCTACAGATAACTGGTAACTATAAAGACATAGAAGTACTACGATTTATAAAATACTATGAGAATGTGAAGCTATGTTAACTGACATTGAGTCTAAAACTTGCTAAAGACCTTACTTTCTTATTTAAAAAGACAGGTTATAGCCATGAATTGGCTGATAACCACCCACAATCCATTTTATTGCTTTTAGATTTTTTAAATGATTTTCTGCAAAACAAAGTGTTAATTTCTACTAAAATATATGACTGTCTAAATGAGGAATCTTTTTAGACTACCAAGAATTATTCAGCAATACTGCTAAGTGCAATGCTTATGCAATGCCCATATATCTCTGGCCTCACTGTTTCTCTCTCACCTGTCTTCTCCTTGCCCATAATTATTTTCTTCCTCATTTAGACCATGTATTTCTGAAGGGCTTATCTTTGTCCATCATTACACTGTGTTCTCAAGACTCAATGCTGCCTGACCTTATTTTAAAGGAGAAAATGCATGTAACCATCTACCTTCTACCATCATACCTATTAATCGATTTTCCTATCACTTTAAACTGTGATTTGTTCAGTCGTCTCATGATTGTTGTTATTCATCTCATGGGATGCAGAAGACATGCCTTCTCTTTTACTATACCTGCCCTTTGGAGTATCATCATCCTGAAGTCCATATGTCCTAGTGGACTTCAAGAGACTCTTAAAGATCTGACTGTTTCCACTGGCATTCAGCTGGAATTTCCCACATCCCTTCCTATGTCTCTTTTTTTTTAAAAACAACAACAACAACTCATTGTTCTTATTTTATTTTTATTATTTTAGCCTTCTGTAAGCCTCCTAGAGTCATAAGTGATATAACAGACATCATAACTATTTATTTATTTATTTATCTGCATATTTATATACTGTCTCCTTGAAAGACTCTGGTGGCTCACACTAAAACATTAAACCATGAGAACATTAAAACATTCTCAAACAAAATAAAACACACTGACCTCTAAACTAAATGTAAAATGGTACCTCTTAGATGCACTTCCTTCCAGTGTTGTTTCATCCTCCATCCCAAAGTCCCATTGGAAAAGCATGTTTCTAACTGCTCTCTAAAAAGATAATAAGGAAGGGTCCATCCTACTAAAGCAAGGTCTGCTACTGAACATACTGGATTCCCGCCCCTTCACATCTTGTGTGAGGGTATTCTCAGTCTCTCCTCTTACCCAGTGTGAAGAGGGCAGGAAGAATCTGCTGGGATCAGGCGGTCTTGAAAATAATAAAGAATCTGAGTCATAAAGAGGTTTATGGTACTATGTGATGAATAGCACTTTGAATTTGACATGGAAGTTTATACCAGCTCTTGCAGAACTGGTGTTATTCTGTTGTACTGGAATGACTGATTACCAAGCGGGCAGCTTTATTTTGAAACATTTGTAGCTTCCAAGTTGACTTTAAAGACAGCTCTGTTACATTTCGGCTGACTGCGTCCATATATAATGCTAATCCATAAATCAGTTTGTGTGGGGGGGGGGAAACACAGTAGTTACGTAGGTTCATTCAACGTGTTAAGCCAAAAAGCAAGCAAAACCAGGACCTTTTTTGTAATATAATGTGTGGATCAAATTATGATATTTTTGCTAGCTGACAGATTGTGGAAAGCCTTACACCCTGGACTTCAGTGTCGTGCATGCAGTAATAATCACATCCGTCTGGGATCAACTTGCA
>NW_015414890.1:0-1705 GCF_001527695.2 Protobothrops mucrosquamatus | reverse complement strand
TTCGCCGCGCCCTCAAGACATGGCTTTTTCAGCAAGCGGGTCTGGCCTAGGGAGAATTTTAAATAGGGACAATTTTAATCAGAATTTTAATTAACACAGCGTTAAATATTTGTTTTTAATTGGCTTTTATTGGGGACAATGTTTGTGTTGTTTTAATATGCTGTGAGCCGCCCTGAGTCCTGTAGGGAGAAGGGCGGCACATAAGTCTAAATAAATAAAATAAAATAGTACAGCTTTGTTAGCCTTTAAAATATACAATACTGGGACACAGGGATGATTTTTGTATTAAAATAGCACCTTAGCCAACTGCTATTTCCTTCAATGAACTGATATACATGAGGAAAAGCAGGTAAGAGTTCTCCCTGTCTTGTGGGTATCTGAAATATTATTAATTTTCCTGATTCTAATCTGCAGATGTTTGAACTAGCTTTAGAAAAGGCAAGAAAGAAAGAAAATATTGCTGGTGCATGCGAGAAAGTCAGAAATTTACAAAAAAAAAATCTCAATACATGTTTCACTGATTCTAGAAGTGCAGGGCCATTGACTGGGTCAACAGTGTCAAGCTATGGAATGTGCTTAAGAAACTGAGAATCCCAGAACATCTCACTGTATTCATGCAAAATTTATATTCAGGTCAGGAAGCTACGCTTTGGACGGAGCATGGTGAAACAGACTGCAGGTTGACAAAGGAGTGAGACAAAGCTATACACTCTCCCCTTAAACATATATGATGAATATGTATTAAGGGAAACTGAATTGGAAGAAGATGAGCAGGGTTTTAAAACTGAAGGAAAAAACATTAATAACTTGAAAGAGTATTGACATTTTTCAAGTTTGGTGTTGGAAAAGACTTCTGGAAATACCATGGATAGCCAAGAAAACAAATGGATTAACGACCAACTTAGCCCAGAGTTTTATTAGATGCATAAATGACCAGGGTAAAATCACCATACTTTGGAAATATTGTGCAAAGATCTTAGAAAAGGCAAAAGGAAAAGAGAGGACAACCAACAGCAAGGTGGATGGACTTGGGTTACAGTGGTGATGGGTGCTAGAAGACCTCAAGCCCAAAGAATGACAGAACATCCAGGAAAAAAAATATATGTGGTCATTAAGAGTTAACACTGATTTGATGGTAAATAATCAATTTAGGCCAATGCCTTTTTTCAATATAAATTAATCTGTGATTGATTTTCAGTATTATCAAAGATATTGCAGCTTTTATCTCTATTCTTACACATTGTTCTATCTACATCAGAGTTGGGAAAAATTCAATTTAAAAAAAGATAAAAATGACACTTTAATGGTCATTTAAAAATATAATTTCTGAGTATGCCTTCCTAAATAACTGTTGGTTATTTATTTAGTGTTAAGAACATAATTTTTTTTAAAAAAAGAATGATTTTCCTTAGACAAATACAATGGCAAAATAAAAAAATGTTGAACTTTTTGGGTATGAGAGACAAAACTCTAAATATGAAGCATTGATGACCAGGAATTAGGGGACAGTATTAATTATGAATACATATAGATGGCTTCTCTCTCTTTGGTCACTTGTAATCCTGGATTCAGGGTCAGGAAAGGATAGCAAGGACAATACCCAATGTCCTAACCCACCCAAGAACATACGATATCTTTAAGTAACACTCAAATGAGAACATGTTTAGCTAATTCTGCTTTCTCCCTTCTTATCTACAGTATGGGT
>NW_015414889.1:0-1705 GCF_001527695.2 Protobothrops mucrosquamatus | reverse complement strand
GAGAGAGAGAGAGAGAGAGAGAGAGAGAGAGAGAGAGAGAGAGGGAGAGGGAGAGAGGGAGAGAGGGAGAGGAAGAGGGAGAGGGAGAGGGAGAGGGAGACAGTATTTGCCTTGATATGTAACAAAAACCCAGAGGTATTTTCTGCTCTAAATAGCTATTATTGTGAAGGGGGAAATGCAGAGGGACTTTTGAAATTCTGCACTCTAGCACAGATTAAAAATGAGAAAATCCAGTTCATTGTATGTCTTTAAAGAGGAACAATTTCTTCACTGAGTCCTGAGTATGGGTCTCCTTGTAAGTAATCGTGATAACCAAGCTTCCAATTTTTTTTATTATGTGCGTGGTTTTGGTCCGACTGTTATATCAGTACATTGCAAATAAGTCTGACTTAGTGATATGCAGGCAACGGCATGTAGTCTTGCAAGACAGATTCTAGATTAGAGATCCTAGCTTGCCTAGAGTAAAAAAAAGAGATAGAGGTAAAGGAGTCCCTGCAGATTTTACTCCGCTAGTTGTTGCTGACTGTTGGGGGTGGTGCTTATCTCCATTTTAAAGCCATTGAGCCAGCGCTATCCAAAGACATTTCCACGGCCATCTGACCAGCATGATGTCAGGGAACTCTGTTACCTTCCCGCTTAAGTGGTATCTATTTATCTTCTTGCATTGCATGCTTCCCAGCTGCTAGGTTGGCAGGAGCTGAGGCGAGGACGGGAGCTCACCACATCACACGGCACTTGGGTCTCAAATCTGGACTGCCGGCTTCCCAGCTGACAAGCTAAGTATCTTAAGTACTGACCAGGCCACCCCTTGCATAGAGTATCAGGGACATTTATTTGCTTTATTTATTAAATGTATTGGTCACTCATCTTAACACAGAGAAACTCCTTGGAGGAAAACCTAAGCTTGAGAGTTAGTTTGGAGTAGTGGTTAAGGTAGGAGGCTAGAAACCCGAAGACCATGAATTCTGGTTGACTATGTTACCAAGCATAATTTACCACTGTAATAAAAACATTTATCATATAACGCACAGGACATCAAGCATTTTTGCATCCTATCCATTCAAGCACCGGAAATGAAGACGAAGCTTCAGTTTGTCTTATTTTCAGAAGAGAAAATCTGGGGAATTGCTGGATAGCAGCCTTGTGTAAAGAAGAGAACTCCTTGATACAAAGAAAGCTCTTGTGTATTTTTTTTTTGGGGGGGGGAAGTAAACACACAAGTCTATTTTCCCGCAGAGTCATGAAGGAGATTTAAAAAGAAGCCAAAACTAAAAGACAGGCACCCAGTGCAAGAAAAATGAAGCTATTGAATTGTTTTGGACTGAAAATTTTCCTCCAGATAAAACAAATTACATCTTAGGATATATATATTCTAATATGTATATTCATGGGCTGGCCTTTTTGAGATTAGATAGATAGATAGATAGATAGATAGATAGATAGATAGATAGATAGATAGATAGATAGATAGATAGATAGATAGATAGATAGATAGATAGATAGATGGATGGATGGATGGATGGATGGATGGATGGATGGATGGATGGATGGATGGATGGATGGATGGATGGATGGATGGATGGATGGATGGATAGATAATTCAAATGATACCTTACAGCATAAATAATTGATTTTTGGTTGTTTGCAACCAAATGGTAAGATTCTGGAAAGCAGGCAATAATTTAAATAGTTCTTTGGGGAGGCA
>NW_015414888.1:0-1705 GCF_001527695.2 Protobothrops mucrosquamatus | reverse complement strand
GGGGTTTGAGGGAGGTGGGGAGTTATATTGTAAAACTTTTAAAAATTTTCAATAAAAAAAAAAAAGAGAGAGAAACAAGATTATGCACACACCGTATCAAAAAATAAGGCTACGGGCATCCATTTATTATCCATATTTATTCAAAAGTAAACCGTTTCACTGCTATGTACTGCATTCTGGTACAGATAAACTTATTAAATACTATTTCAAAACAAAACAAAACGGGATTGAAAGCGTGATAGGATGTTTTAGAAGTATGGCAGGAAGTCTTTTAATTTAACTGGGCCCTTATTAAAGCTAGAACTTGGGAATCAGCGTTGAAAAATCCATTGTGTGAAAGGATTGTTTAGTATGTGCTTTACCCACCATTCTGTACAGTGAGCTTGTCATCACATAGTCTAGTGTTAGGTCTTTCATAAAGTTTCCAGAAAGTGTCTACTTGTTAGGTATTAGCAAGAAATGGAAAGCCATAAAAAATTTCCAATAGGTTAAGTCTACTAATTTATTCCACTGCAAGTCTTGTGATTTTCTAATAAACTAGGCACTCAAAGAGGTTTTTTGCAGGTAAAACTCCAAAGCCCAAGTTTTTTTAAAAAAAAAATTCTACACAGTGAATAAATAGAATAGCTATATTCAGTGAACGGACAAGTCTTCATGTTCTACCACCAAACCTGGAAAAATTCTAATTGAATACAATTAGTAATAGTAATAAAATAATAGAATTTGGAAGGAGCTATGGAGATCATTTAATCCAATCTCCCGCTCAGTGCTTTATGGCCAATAACTCATTTATTTGTGAGAAACTGTATTCATATAATTTATAAAACTGATCTACCCAGCCCAGTGCTGAATCTGTTTGCTCTTTCTCAATGACACAATAATTCTATTATAGCCCTGCCCTTTCATATGCCCCTTGTTTTGCTTTCCTGTTTACTGCCCTATGGAAGCATAAAGGGATAAGGCTTTGATTACACTGCACAGCTACCATCTTGCCTTCCTTGACCTCGCCAGGACCCCTACTGCTAAGGCCTTTTAAATTCTAAGATTAATTAGTAATGAAACATGAAATTTCAAACTGTAGAAGGAATGGCAGAATCTGGGGGGCGTAGTTAAAAGAGGGATCAGCCTAGAATCCCTACATAGTCATAAACAAACCCAACCTCCCTTGAATTCTGTTGATATTTATCCAACCCCAAACAGATGCTATTAGTTGAGAAGATTCCTGTGCATAGGCATGATTAGCAATAAATCAGACCTTCACATCTGGACCTGATCACATACACTGCCAACATTGTTTTCTATGTTGTTGCTCCTGTACCAATAGCAGCTTCTCAACTGTGAATGTGCAGAAGTGTTTTGCAAAAAAAGCATATGCCTTGGATATCATTAATAATATTTATTTTGGAAAAATATTTTAAAAATGAATTTCTTTATTAACAAAAACAGTAAAAAAAACCCTCAAATAACATTTTGCACAATGTTTCATAAATACATTATATACAAACAAAAAAAAATAGTCACATAGACCCGAAGTGCCTTTGTACATATTTACCAAAAAATTAAATTATTAAAAAAAAATCACAAAATACCCCAGCTTTACAAATATCCTGAAAATAATTTTTACAGTTTTAAAAAAAATAACACACTTTCTTTCCCCACCTAATAAAAACACATTTTAGTATAAAAAAGGGCAGTAAAGGCAGTG
>NW_015414887.1:0-1705 GCF_001527695.2 Protobothrops mucrosquamatus | reverse complement strand
CTCCCATACCTGCTATACTTGAATAAAAGTAGGTGCGTAGGAACTCAAGGGGTCTTTTCGCTCCTGCTTCTACACACCACACCAAAGAAAGATGTTGTCCGTGTCTTCTTAAGCCGCGTGCGAGGCCCGATAGTCAGCCTGACTATCGTACATCACCGGTTCCCCAAATCACCCTGGAAAGGGCCAAACGTATCAGTCTTCAGCTCACTCCTTCAATTGTTCTCCGATAGTTTAGGAAGAACCTTGTTCTTATACACTTACAAAAGAACTTCCCCAAAGAGCAAGCCAAATTATTCTGTTTCTTGGGGACCTTGAATTTGTTCCATGCCTTTAGATAAGGAGGGCTTTCTAGCAGGAATTCACTAAGCCAGGGGTCTTCAAACTTGGCCCTTTTATGACTTGTGGACTTCAACTCCCAGAATTCCTCAGCCAGCGTGCCTGGCTGAGGAATTCTGTGAGTTGAAGTCCGCAAATCATAAAAGGGCCAAGTTTGAAGACCCCTGCACTAAGCCTTCCATTACTTAATAATCTTTTAAAGCTCATTTTAAAGAAGTCGGAGTTCCAATGCAGTTATCGTTCCAAGACACCAAAATGTGCCAGACCAAGTGGTAAGTCCTGAGCTGGGAGATATATTTGGAATTTCGAAGGCAAATCATGAGCACCCCTCACAAAACACTGGACATATATAAAATGTCATTTACAAAGAAGCAAACTATGGAAATAATTCCTCAATCCCCTCTTCACTCCAACATTTTCTACTGCTCACCTACCCTTTTTCTGGGTCCTGGCAATTACTGAATAAAAGCTTTGGATTACTAACTCTATGAATTCAAAGCTAGCTGTCTCTCTGTCTGTCTCTCTGTCTGTTTCTCTGTCTCTGTCTCTGTCTCTCTCTCTCTCTCTCTCTCTCTCTCTCCTTATCTTCTATGTGTATCTCATTTTTATTAAATATTTTTTTAAAAGGAAGATAAAAATTAATACAGACTAATAGAAAGTAAGAAAAAGAAAAGATAAAGAAATCAAAGAAAAAGCTAAAAGTGCAAGAAAGGGAAAAAAGAAAAGAAAAATAGAAAAGAAAAAAAGATACAAAAGAAGTAGCTTCCTTTCCTGTTTCATTCATAAGAGTTTCTAGTCAGCAATAACCATAGATGCTGTCTTTTGTCTTCTCAAAGAAGTCAATTTAGCCATCTTAGCAAGTTCCATCCTCTTCATAAACCATTCCTCCTCTGTGAGTAATACTGCCTCTTTCCATCTTTATACCCACAATAATCCCGTATGCGGTTATCATGCACAAAAACAAAAGTTGCATAGGTTTTTCCAACTGTTTGTCCATCAGTCCCAAAAGAAAAAACTTTGGTCTCAATTGTGAATTAATCTTTAAATTCCTCTGAAGTTTTTCATTTATTTATTTATCAAATTTCAACACTGCCCATCTCACTTAAGGGAGTGGATGGTTTATAAATTAAAAAAAAAACTGTAAAAAAGCTACATAATGAAAAACAATATTAAAAAGGCAGCTAAAGAGTGAAAAATTAAGATCTACAAAGGTTAAAACAATTATAAAAGGCGGAGGGGACACCCTGAAGCCACCAACTATTCTCCAGATTGTATGCCATCCCATGCCATTTGGCAGAGGCAGGTCCTGATGTTTTTCCAGAAGGCCAGGAGAATCGGGGGCCACCTCACCTTTGGGGGCAAGATCTTC
>NW_015414886.1:11068-12217 GCF_001527695.2 Protobothrops mucrosquamatus | reverse complement strand
ATAACTTTACCTAAGCTTCAGAGCCAAATGCTCAAATAGGTATTCACTGCATGGATTTGCTTATTTTTATTGAGTCAATCTCTGATGCAACTATTTATTGATCAATCTATTGTGAAAATTATACCTGAACTCTCATAATATTAGCTTTCATAACTGCTATACTCACATACTATGCTAAAACAGTATTTAGACAACTTTAAGTTGCATGGACTTCAATTCCTAGAACTCCTTAGTCATTCGTGCCTAAAGCAGGATTGCTAGGCCAGCACCCTAACCACTATACAAAACTGCGTAGACAGATGGATTGATAGATACACACACACACACACACGCACACACACAAACATATACACCATATCTAAATACTGATAAAATACTAAAAGTAATGGACTCAAAAAGAATGTAAGTGACCACTCAAATTTGCAAACTCCTTTTCTTTTTCTGGACCCCACACCCTGTCCCTTAGTGTAATTTTTGAAATCATGTGACACTGACATCTGTATGACCATGACAATGGTGAACTATTCCTGTCACCAATAACTGGTGAATTGCACCCACCAACACAACCCCCATTACCTAGAGCAGTGATGGCGAACCTTTTAGAGACCGAGTGCCCAAACTGCAACCCCAAACCCACTTATGTATCATCAGGTGCTGGGTAGGCATGGCCCATTGGGTGCATTTTGCCCATTGGGTGGGCGTGGCTGCGGTGGTAATGACATTCCGGGTAGGACTAAAAAGTTCAATCAATTCCAACTTTGGGAGGTCTTTTTTTCCCCACGAGAAGTTGAAATTGATTGATTGAACCTTTTTTTTTTTTTTGCATACGGCGGTGTAGGCCTAAAGCGAAAAAGTTTTATAAAACCCAGCTGAAGGCCTAGGACTGGGACGACGGCGCGCGTGCCCACAGAGAGGGCTCTGTGTGCCACCTGTGGCACGCGTGCCATAGATTCGCCACCACGGACCTAGAGGGAAGAATTACTGACCGAGAGCGTTCAAAGCAATATAGTTTAAATACTTTTAACAACATTCCAAAAATATAGTATACTTTCTGCAGTATAGAAGTGTCAGGCTAACTCACAAAAGTGTAGTTATAGCACAACTGCTTCCTTTTCAGGAAAGGCCTAGCTGCCATTAGTTTGGTTGTAA
>NW_015414886.1:0-1705 GCF_001527695.2 Protobothrops mucrosquamatus | reverse complement strand
TAACTTTCTCTCTTTCCTCTCTTTCTCCTCTTTTCTTCTCTTTCTCTTTCCTCTTTCCTTTCTCTTTCCTTTCTTTCTTTCTTTCCTCTTTCTCTTTCCCTCTTTCCTCTCTCTTTCCTCTATTTCTCTTCTCTTTCCTTTTTCTCTTTTCTTTTTCTTTTTTTCCTCTTTCTCTTCTCTTCCTCTTTCCTCTTTCTCTCTCTTTCCCCTTTCTCTTTCCTCTCTTCTTTCTTTCCTCTCTTTCTTTCCTCTTTCTCTCTTTCTTTCCTTTCTCTTTCCCTCTTTCCTCTTTCTCTTTCCTCTATTTCTCTTTCTCTCTTTCCTCTTTTTCTCTTTCTTTTTTTCCTTTCTCTTCTCTTCCTCTCTTTCCTCTAACTTTCTCTCTCTCTTTCCCCTCTTTCTCTTTCCTCTTTCTCTTTCCACTTTTTCTCTTTCCCTCTCTCCTCTCTTTCTCTTCTCTTTGTCAAGCCCCACAGGGCTTGCCACTCACGGGTGAGGGTTGGGGGACCGCCAGCCGACTGCTGCCACCGCCGCCGCAGCCACCCGACCCGTTGCCGCCGCCGCACAGCTTGTTCCCGCCACCCCTGCCGCCGCTGTCGCAGCCGCCCAGCTCGTTCCCGGCGTCGCGCCGGCCTGCGGAGCTCCAGGCATGGCCCTCCCCCCCTCCCTTCCGTTCCCTGCAGCGCTGCCTGGCGTGCCCAGGACGGGAAACCCCGAGCCGCTGTAGCCAGGCGCGAGGGGGAACGCCAGAAGCCTCGCGCAAGGGGGGGAGGCCTGGCGACGCTGCGCCCTGCCGGGCGCTCACCGACAGGGCTGGGGGGGCCGAGGCTGCCAGGGAGAAACAGCCATGTGCCGGCAATCAGCCGGAACTGCTGGAGCCGGCCAGGGAAAGCCGCGGCCGGACGGAGAACTGCCAAGGATTGATTGACTTCCGGAGGGGCGGGTCCCAACTGCCGGGACACTTATAACCACAGGGCAATGGTGGCTTGCGGCAATGGTGGCTTGCGGGGGCGCAGGGCCAATGAGGAGCCCTGCGAGGGGGCAAGTCCCATGAGAGAGAGAGAGAGAGAGACAGAAGTGCAAGTGCAAGTGCCTCTGTCTCTCTCTCTCTCTCTCTCTCATGGGACTTGCCGGAGGGCCGTGGGAGGGCCGCATTTATATAGAGCAGGGAGGGCTGCTCGAGGGCCGGATTAAACCGGGCCGCGGGCCGCAAATGGCCCGCGGGCCGGACTTTGGACATGTCTGATCTAATATATCTTTTCTAATACTAATATCCACTATGTAATATATCCTGGTTCTAATAATAATATCTACTATCTAATATCGCTTAGTTGTAATACTATTTAATATGTTATCTAATATATCCTAGTTCTAATACTATCCACTATCTACTATGTAATATGTCCTAGTTCTAATATTCTCTGATGTCTATTATCTAATATCTATCCACTTGATAGGAATAACATAGTGCAAGCCATCATTTGCTATTTAATATGAGGTTTGGAACAAATAATTTTTCAAGAGAAGCCTTTTCTTTTCTGGCTTCGGTGTGGTTTCTTCACCGAAAATTGAAGGGTTGTCTTTTGGTCTTTCGTTTGGAAATTTGGTAAATGAGGGCTCATAATCTCCTAAAAAGTTGGTTAATTCTCCCTGTTGCCTTCCATTGCATGGCATCCTTGGGTTGACTAAGGGACCATTGAGGGAT
>NW_015414885.1:0-1705 GCF_001527695.2 Protobothrops mucrosquamatus | reverse complement strand
CTAGAATAAGGTGCACTGGATAGCTGCCCCTATACGCACCCACTTTCTCAGGTTGGAGACAAGAGGATGGGAAAAATCACGTCCAGAAATTACCTGCAAGCAGCAAGTACCGCCCCCCATCCAAGGCTGTGGCTTTTTGCGGGATCGTGATGTTCCAACCGGCTCCTCTCAGCTACAGGATGTCGACAGCCCGCTCCAACTGAACGACCCTCTTCCGCGGATCGCCTTCCACCCCGTCCTTCTCCAGCAGCACTTTCTGCTCTACAGCTCGCCGGAGGCCACCAAAATACTGAAACCGGAGGGCGCTGCAGCAAAGCGGAGAGGCCGGAGCAATCCACTCACAATCTGAAAGGGGGAGGGCAAGCTAACTGCACGACGAAAGCAGTTACACGTAAAGGCGGCTTTGGGCTTTCACGTGCTCAGCGGGGTAACAGCAGATGAGCGGTCTCCCTCTGGAGTAGTGTGCCCTGCTATGCCTGGCAAGGACCGGCCTAAAGAGGCTTCGCTTCTTACCGCGTCCCCCTCTTCTGTTGGGAAAGTGGAACGCCCCGCCTCGCCTCGGCTCCCTCGAACGGCTTTAGCAGGGGACGAGGCAAATAGGTTGAGTGCGGTAACGGGAGAGATCGGACTGGATCTCCTCGGTCAAAGTTGCCGTCGGGATAGCCACCTCTAGATTCGACGCAGTCCTGCTGCCTGATTCCCCAGGCAGATTCTGTCGCGAATAGATCCCATCGAGTTTAATGGGACTGACGGCCAAGCAAAGAGCTCGCAGCTCTAACCCGTTTCCCGCCTTCTCTCGACTATGTAAACCCGCGCGCTCCTATTCGAAGGACAACGGTCCTCTTTTCCTTGCAAACTAGATTAGATTTCAGATAGACCAGTGTTTCTCAACCTTGACAATTTTAAGGCATGTGGACTTCAACTCCCAGAATTCCACAGCCAGCAATGCTGGCTGTGGAATTCTGGGAGTTGAAGTCCACATGCCTTAAAATTGTCAAGGTTGAGAAACACTGATATAGACGATGTTCCTTATTTTGTGGCTTACTTGTTATCCCCAAGGACCAGGAGCTGAGAGGTTATGCAAACGTGTGCCTTCCATATTGTAAATATGGTAGTCCTTGATTTACGACCAAAAGTGAGCTCACAATTTCTGCTTTAGTTAAGTGAGACGTTTGTTAAATGGGTTTTGCCCCATTTTACGATCTTTCTTGCCTCAGTTGTCAAGTGAATCACTGCAGTTGGTAAGTTAATAACCTGGTGTGGGAAGTTAACCCAGAGAAGGAAATATTAAAAAGGCAGGAAAAAAATATTGTTCACCAAAAGGATTTTTAAAAGCATTTTTTTGAAAAGCAGAAACCAAACCTGGCCTCATCTCCTTGCCCAGGGCAGTAGCTGGTCTTATACATATGCAGATGTGGAACCATCAGAAAGTTTGGAGCCAGGGATCTTGAGACAAAAGAAGCTCTTAAGAGTCATTAGCCCCATCACCTGGGAAGCAGGATATGTTAATGGGATTAAACCACAGATATCAAAGCCTAGAAAAACACTCAGAAATAGCCTCAAAGTTCATGCCACAGGAACAGGAAACTTCCAGGCAGGGCTAGAGGGTATAAAAAGACCATCTGCCCATGTGCTCACTCTCTTTCCTCTCCTCTGCTGCTTCTTGCAAGACCATCTGTCTTCTGCAATAAACTGTAACCTTCTT
>NW_015414884.1:21421-23004 GCF_001527695.2 Protobothrops mucrosquamatus | reverse complement strand
TAAATGAGTTAATTCTATTTTGTTGTGAAGCGACCTCGACAGAATCTTGCAAGTCTGAAAGTACAAATCCCTCACCGTCTCTTTTACAGTTTGAGAAATTGAGGGTCCCTTCTGTTCTTTTTTCTCCACCCGTTATGCATCCGTGGGCTAAGCTGTCCCTTATCTGACTGTTCCCTAAAGCTACATTAATAAGATCTTATATGTCTGAAAGTACAAATCTTCCACTGTCCCCCTTGGATCCTGAGAAACTAGAGAGGGTCCCTTCTGATCCTCTTTCTTCGTCCGTTATGCAGCTGAGGGATAAGCTGTCCCTTATCTGACTGTTCCCTAAAGCTACATTAATAGAATCTTGTAGGTTTGAAAGTACGAATCTCCCGCCGTCTCCTATACAGTGTGAGAAACTAGGGAAGGCCCCTCCCTACTTTTCCACCCGTTATGCAGCTGTGGGCTCATTTGCCTCTTATCTGTCTGTTCCCTAAAGCTACATTAATAAAATCTTGTATGTCTGAAAGTACAAATCTCCCACTGTCTCTTTTACAGCCTCAGAAACTAGGAAGAGTCCCTTTTGATCTCTTTTCTCCACCCGTTATGCAGCTGAGGGCTAAGCTGTCCCTTATCTGACTGTTCCCTAAAGCTACATTAATAGAATCTTGTAGGTTTGAAAGTACAAATCTCCCGCCGTCTCCTATACAGTCTGAGCAACTAAGGAAGGGTCCCTTCTAAGCTGACTTTTCAACCCGTTATGCAGCTGAGGACTAAGCTGTCACTTATCTGACTGTCCTCATGGCAGTGTCTCTTAACCTTCGTTTCCCACGGTCATTCGCGCACATCCTCACGCCCACTGATCTGGCTCAAAATTCACCAGCCAAGATGGAACCACCAATTCAAGTTTGGCACTGTTTGGCAAGGGTTTGCTTGGGAATAAATGGTATAAACCACCTTGGAAATCTCTTAAATCCCTTTTTCTTTTTTTTCTTTTTTCCCCCCCCTCTTCTCCAAGATTGAAAATGCTGGTCCAAGTCCCGGATCTGCGTTTAGACCTGAAGATGAATTAGAACACTTGACCAAAAAGATGCTTTATGACATGGACAATCCACCTTCAGAAGAATACTTTGGTGAGTTGGGTGATTTATTTTCCTTGCATTTTTTGTGCAACTGAAAAAAAGCGACTTCATGGCCAATCCTCGCACTTACAACCGTTGCAGTATTTCTCCCCCCCCCCCCGCATAATGTGATCAGAATTTGGGAACATAGCAACCTGCATGTATTTATAATCATTGTAGTATTCCCCCCCCCTCTCTCTCTCTGTGTGTGTGAGTGACATGATCGCCATTGTGACCTTCTCTGCCGGTTTCCGACAAGTTTGAAGACCCCTATCCTAAAATGATTGCAGAGGAAGGGATTATAAGAGAGTAAGCTAGGCTGACTGGAGAATTCTGGGAGTTGAAGCCCGCAAGTCATAAAAGGGCCAAGTTTGAAGACCCCTGTCCTAAAGTGATTGCAGAGGAAGGGATTATAAGAGAGTAAGCTAGGCTGACTGGAGAATTCTGGGAGTTGAAGCCCGCAAGTCATAAAAGGGCCAA
>NW_015414884.1:10371-12076 GCF_001527695.2 Protobothrops mucrosquamatus | reverse complement strand
TCAAATTTGCAGACGACACCAAGCTGGCAGGAATAGCCAACACTCCAGAAGACAGGCTTAGGATACAGGAGGATCTGGACAGACTTGAACACTGGGCGCTATCTAACAAAATGAAATTCAATGGTGAAAAAAGCAAGGTTCTACATTTAGGCAAGAAAAACCAAATGTACAGGTATAGTATAGGGGGTACCTTGCTCAAGAGTAGTAACTGTGAGAGGGATCTTGGAGTCCTAGTGGGCCATCCCTTAAATAGGAGCCAGCCGTGTGCGGCAGCAGCCAAAAAGGCCAACACAATGCTGGGCTGCATTAACAGAGGGACAGAATCAAGATCACCTGAAGTGTTAATACCACTTTACAATGCCTTGGTAAGGCCACACTTGGAATACTGCATCCAGTTTTGGTCACCACGATGCAAAAAAGATGTTGAGACTCTGGAAAGAGCGCAGAGAAGAGCAACAAAGAGGATCAGGGGACTGGAGGCTAAAGCATATAAGGAACGGTTGCTGGAATTTGGTATGTCTAGTTTAACGAAGAGAAGGACGAGGGGGGACATGATAGCAGTGTTCCAGTATCTCAGGGGCTGCCCCAAAGAAGAGGGAGTCAAGCTGTTCTCCAAAGCCCCTGAAGGCAGGACAAGAAGCAACAAATGGAAACTCACCAAGGAGAGAAGCAACCTGGAATTAAGGAGAAATTTCCTGACTGTTAGAACAGTTAACCAGTGGAACAGCTTGCCACCAGAAGTTGTGGCTGCTCCATCACTGGAAGTGTTCAAGAAGAGACTGGACAGCCCTTTGTCTGAAATGGTGTAGTGTTTCCTGTTTGAGCAGGGGGTTGGACTAGAAGACCTCCGAGGTCCCTTCCAGTTCTGAGATTCTGAGACGAATTCTGAGACCTCCTCAAGTGTCCAGGGTTGAGCAATCCTGGCTAAGATGTTCCTACCATATTTGCAGAGGCCAAGACTTTGGGCTCGTCAGGAAGAAGCCGTGTTTGCACTGCCAGGAAGGCAACGAACGGGTTCCCTGCTAGATTTAAATAAAAAATAAAAATAAAAAATTCCTGCTCGCTGCTTGTTTGCTGTTTTCGGTCCTTAATCTTATTAAATGTTAGTAAATTGAGGCAGGATGTTTGCGTATTCTCATTTGCATAAATCAGTGCAAAGGCAGGTAATAAAGGAATGGCTGGCCGTGTAAAAAACGGCTTCCTCTCTCTCTCTTCCTCTCTTTTTCTTTCTCTCCCTGTTTCTTTCTCTCTTTCTCTCCCTGTTTCTTTCTCTCTTCCTCTCTCTTTTTCCTGTCTCTCTCTTCCTTTTCTTTTTCTCTTTTTCTCTCTTTCTCCCTTTCCCTTATCTCTTTCTGTCTTCCTTACTCCTTCTTTCTCATTCTATTTCTATCTTTCTCTTTCTCTGTTTCTTTCTCTTTCCTTCCTCTCTCTCTTTCTCTCTTCCTTTCTTTTTATTCCTCTGTCACTGTCTTCCTCTTTTTCTTTCTCCCCTCTCTCTTTTTTCTTTCTCTCCCTCTTTCTTCCTCTTTTTCTCTTTCTCCCTTTCCTTTATCTCTTTCTGTCTTCCTTTCTTTCTTTCTCATTCTATTTCTATCTTTCTCTCTCCCTTTCTCTTTCCTTCCTCTCTGTCTTTCTCTCTTCTTTTCTTTTTATTCCTCTGTCAGTCTTTCTCTGTCTTCCTCTTTTTCTTTCTCTCCTCTCCTCT
>NW_015414884.1:0-1231 GCF_001527695.2 Protobothrops mucrosquamatus | reverse complement strand
TCTCCTCCTCCTCCTCCCTTTCTCCTCCTCCTCTTTCCTTTCTCCTCCTCCCTTTCTTCTCCTCCTTCTCCTCCTTCTCCTCCTCCTCCCTTTCTCCTCCCTTTCTTCTCCTCCTCCTCCCTTTCTCCTCCTCCTCCTCCTCCTCCTCCTCCTCCTCCCTTTCTCCTCCTCCTCTTCCCTTCTACCACTGATGATGTTACCTAGCTGGGTTATGAAACGTCTGCAAAAACTATGGCTACATGTTTGATTGGATGCTTGATTGATTGATTGAATGCAAACCCTGGCCCGCTCGCCATTCAAAACATACATTACAATTAAAATGTTCAAAACCATAAAAGCAGCCGAGCAGCCTTCAGACCAGGAAAGAGCACGCAAACGCCGTTGCTGACCGCTTCCCCTCCTTCTCCCCCCATCTGCAGGACACCCTGGAGCAGTGCAGCGTCTGTGCCAAGCCCATCATGGAGCGCATCTTGCGGGCCACCGGTAAAGCTTACCACCCTCACTGCTTCACCTGTGTGATTTGCGCCCGGAGCTTGGACGGCATCTCGTTCACCGTGGATGCCGGCGGAAACATTCATTGCATCGAGGATTTCCACAGGTGGGACGCGAGATTTTTTTTTTATTATTTTTTTTGCAGAGCTTCCGGAGGGCTGGAGAAATGGTGGGGTGGGATGGGGGGATACAGGAAGGAAAAATAAACCTGGGTTGAGTTCACACAACAGGATGAAGCCCAGTTTAACAGAACACCAGGCCTGTATTCCTTGTTTAATATCTTGAATGCCTGGCCTAGAATCCCTCTTCTTCCCCTTATACCAGGGGTAGGCAACCTTGGCTCTTTTATGACTCGTGGACTTCAACTCCCAGAATTCCTGAGCCAGCATGGGGGAACTATGGCCCCTTCAAGACTCGTGGACTTCAATTCCCAGAATTCCTGAGCCAGCATGGCTCAGCTTGGAAACCTCTCCCTTTCCCCTCAGCATGGCTGGCTCAGGAATTCTGGGAGTTGAAGTCCACGAGTCCTAAAGCGGCCTAGGCCTAGGCCAGAGGTAGGCAACCTTGGCTCTTTTATGACTCGTGGACTTCAACTCCCAGAATTCCTCAGCCAGCATGGGGGAACTATGGCCCCTTCATGACTCGTGGACTTCAACTCCCAGAATTCCTGAGCCAGCATGGGGGAAACTTTGGCCTCTTCATGACTTGTGGACTTCAACTCCCAGAATTCCTCAGCCAG
>NW_015414882.1:0-1705 GCF_001527695.2 Protobothrops mucrosquamatus | reverse complement strand
TTTTCCTATTTTAACAACAAATCTTAAGGGATTTTGAATTCAACAATCATATATTTTATGATTTGTGCCATTGTGTGTGAAAGGTGGAAACAGTGGATGAATCCAAGCTTTGGGCTTAGCTCTTGTATTGTGAAAATGTGGTTTAGCGTTACATCGGAATAATACCATAGTAAGTTTTCAAAGAACTTTTCAAGTGTTATTTTATGTAAGATAAGGTAAGGTAAGAGAAGATAAGATAAGATGATAAGATAAGATAAGATAACCTTTATTGTCATATTTTTTTTACTGTGGGCATAACGGCACACATAAAAAATGAAATTTAGTTGCCCGCTCTCAAAGTGAAACACATACATGACACACAGCTAAACATACTGTGTACAACATATGTATAGACCCACACCCCTACATATACATAGCAAATAAATATTAAATACTGTCCATCTTGAATATATAAGTAAAAATGGAACTAATGAAAAAGAATTAAGATGACTCCCTGTTGATGTGCCATAAGGGGATCCTGAATCCATCTCAGTTCCTCTCAGGTTATGTTCCTAGTCTGAATACTTTTTACAGGATTGAGGAGAGGGCAATCAGAATCACAAGGCTGGAAAGGATCTTGGAGGTCTCCTAATCCAACTCCCTGCTCATGGCAGGAGTCCTTATACCATCCTAGACAAATGGCTGTCCAGTCTTTTCTCAAAAAACTCCAGAGATGGAGCAGCTACAACTCTGGGAGGCCAGCTATTCCATTGATTAATTGTTCTCATTGTCAGGAAATTTCTCCTTAGTTCCAGAATCTCCCACTGATGAGCTTCCACCTATTGCTTCTTGTCCTGCCCTCGGGTGCTTGTGGAGAATAAATTGACACCCTCTTCCCTGTGACTGCCCTTCAAGTATTATGTCACCCATAAGCTTTCTCTTGGTTAGGCTAAACATATCTAGTTCCCTTAACCATTCTTCATATGGTTTAGCCTCCAGATCCCTTATCATCTTTGTTGCTCTCCTCTGCACTCTTTCTAAGGTCTCGGCATCTTTTTTGTATCGTGGTGACCAGAATTGGATGCAGTATTCCAAGTGTGGCCTTAATAGTGCAGTATAGAGTGATAATAATAATAATAATAATAATAATAATAATAATAATAATAATAATAATAATAATAATAATAATAATAATAATAATAATAATAATAAAGTTGGAAGAGACCTTGGAGGTCATCGAGTCCAATCCCCTGCCCAGGCAGGAACCCTACACCATTTCAGACAAACGGCTGTCCAGTCTCTTCTTAAAAACTTCCAGTGTTGGAGCATTCACCACTTCTGGAGGCAGGTTGTTCCATTGGTTAATTGTTCTAACATTCAGGAAGTTTCTCCTTAGTTCTACGTTGCTTCTCTCCTTGATCAGTTTCCACCCGTTGCTTCTCGTCCTGCCTTCAGGCGCCTTGGAGAATAGCTTGACTCCCTCTTCTTTGTGGCAGCCCCTGAGATACTGGAACACTGCTATCATGTCCCCCCTCGTCCTTCTCTTCGTTAAACTAGACATACCCAATTCCAGCAACCGTTCCTTGTATGTTTTAGCCTCCAGTCCCCTGATCATCTTTGTTGCTCTTCTCTGTACTCTTTCTAGAGTCTCAGCATCTTTTTTACATCGTGGTGACCAAAACTGGATGCAGTATTCCAAGTGTGGCCTTACTAAGGCATTGTAAAG
>NW_015414881.1:0-1705 GCF_001527695.2 Protobothrops mucrosquamatus | reverse complement strand
TAAGAATAGAATAGAATAGAATAGAAAATATGAAATGAAAATAGAATAGAATAGAATAGAATAGTTGGAAGGGACCTCAGAGGTCATCTAGCCCAACCCCCTGCTCAAGGAGATCCTTACAGAACAACAGAGTTAAGAATAGAATAGAATAGAATAGAATAGTTGGAAGGTCTCCTCAGAGGTCATCTAGTCTAACCCCCTGCTCAAGGAGATCCTTACAGAATAGAGTTAATAATAGAATAGAATAGAATAGCTGGAAGGGACCTCAGAGGTCATCTAGTCCAACCCCCTTCCCAAGCAGGGGTCCCTACACCATTCCCGACAGATGGCAGTCCAGTCTCTTCTCCAAAGCCTCCAGTGATGAAGCAGGGTCCAGGAGTCCGGCTCAGGTGAAGACGAGTCGGGGGAGTGAGAAAGGAGAGGAAGAGGCTCCCCCCGCACCTCCCTGCGCGTCAGCTCGGTTCAGACCACGGAGCCCCTAGACGGGCCATCCTAGTCGGAAAGTCTGCCACCGTGTGGAGGCGCCCAGCATTCAGGTTGCTGGTGCGAAGCCCCCGCCCCCTTCACCTGCTCAGGTGCTTCTGTCCTGCTTCTCTCC
Organism: Protobothrops mucrosquamatus; assembly: GCF_001527695.2. NCBI lineage: Eukaryota > Metazoa > Chordata > Lepidosauria > Squamata > Viperidae > Protobothrops > Protobothrops mucrosquamatus. The sequence goes on along the minus strand of NW_015414881.1, from coordinate 1,107 downwards.
CCCCCCCCCGTGAGCGGGCTCCTGGCTCCCAGCTTCCCAACAGAGCCAGCAGTGGGAAAAGCTGCGGGGTGGGGTAGCGTGACAGCTGCCTCCCCTCTCTGGCCTGCGAGGAGGGGGGGGGTGAGGAGGCAGCGGACGCTGGGTGTCCGGACTGAAGGAGGAGCTGGGATCAAGCGAGGACAAAGCCAAGTTGGGGTGGGGGGCAAGAACAGAGGGGCTGGGCTAGAATCAAGATCACGTGAAGTGTTACTACCACTTTACAAGGCCTTGGTAAGGCCACGCTTGGAATACGGCATCCAGTTTTGGTCACCACGATGTAAAAAAGATGTTGAGACTTTAGAAAGAGTGCAGAGAAGAGCAACAAAGATGATTAGGGGACTGGAGGCTAAAACATATAAGGAACGGTTGCTGGAATTGGGTCTGTCTAGTTTAACGAAGAGAAGGACGAGGGGGGAAAGGATAGCAGTCTTCCAGTATCTCAGGGGCTGCCCCAAAGAAGAGGGAGTCAAGCTCTTCTCCAAAGCGCCTGAAGGCAGGACGAGAAGCAACGGATGGAAACTAACCAAGGAGAGAAACAACCTGGAACTAAGGAGAAACTTCCTGACAGTGAGAACAATTAACCAGTGGAACCACCTGCCTCCAGAAGCGGTGAATGCTCCAACACTGGAAGTTTTTAAGAAGAGACTGGACAGCCCTTTGTCGGAAATGTTATATAGGATTTCCTGCCCAAGCAGGGGGTTGGACTAGATGACCTCCAAGGTCCCCTCCGGACTCTTGCTGTTCTGTCAACATCAAAAAAATACCTCAGGAAATATTTCCTATTCATAAGAACCTCCGGTGGGAGAAGAGGCAGTTAGATTGGCAGCCAATCCCCGGCGGGAGAAGCTGCGTCTTTCAGGAATTGCTGGGACACCTCCAGAAATAAACCAGTGAAACAGGGAAGGCCGCGGGACAGTTTGTGACCCACCCTGAGCCCCCGGGGGCAAGTTTGGGGAAAAGCAGAGGGCGAGCAGGTGGGAGAGAGGTCAGCCTGTATACGGAGGCCCAGCCCAAAGGATCATATTGAATCAGATGAGAGTCGTGTGTGTGTGTGTGTGTGTGTGTGTG
>NW_015414880.1:0-1705 GCF_001527695.2 Protobothrops mucrosquamatus | reverse complement strand
TGTGTAAGCCTTGCCTCTCCAGCTGACTTCCAGCTCATAGGCATTTATTTCCTAGCTGGCTGAGTTCATGCTGATCTAAAAACATCCTTCTTCCTTTTTGCACAAATGTACATAGAGAAAGGCTTGAACAGTTGCTTTCTGATAGATATAGAAAAGCAAGTGGGTTTTTGTAGTTTATTATCCTAGGGATCATTTAAGGGAATGGCCATAATAACCATCTCTGATAATAACCAATTTGCTGCACCAAATGCCAACCTTTGGGGCAAATGTACTGTTAGAAATATGTATACCTTTGAAGCTTATTTACTGAATGTTTGCGGTCAAGTATTAGCTAAAAATATTTCCTAGACACTAAGAGCATTTGTATTAAGTATTGCAAATTGCATGATGGTCTCTAGAACATTTTTACAAAGGAGATCTTGCGTTAAAGATAGGAGGAGATTCACACCCCAAATGCTTACCTTTCCATTAAATTTCCAAACGGAAATAGCAAAATTTTATCTGTCTCATTATAGTTCTTCACAGTTTTTCCTGTTATTCTGTACATATATGATTTCTGAAAAAAAATGTATCCAAAAAGTAACATAGTTTGTAAATAACAGACATAGGTATGGGGAGGGATGGGGTGGAGAATACTGTGGTGCCCTTATCTGGTAAGAAAACCTATTGCTAAACTATTATTTAGTTTTAATTAGCTCTGAGATTGTTATACCACAGAAATAAAAAGCAAATGTACAGTTCATTCTATTCTCTTCAGCTCTCCTTCCTTCCTTCCTTCCTTCCTTCCTTCCTTCCTTCCTTCCTTCCTTCCTTCCTTCCTTCCTTCCTTCCTTCCTTTCCTGCCTTCCTGGCTTTTTGGCTTCCTGCCTGCCTATCTTCCTTCCTGCCTTCCTTCTTCCTTTTTCTTACATTTCCAAAGGCAAAAATGATTCCATGTTATTTAGCCAATGAGGAGATGCATCTCAGATATAGTGTAGTTGCTTTGAGCCACATAAATTCCTAGTCTCTACCACATTTGAGATCTAAACCTAGTTCAGTTATAGTCCCAGATTCAATCCCCAGCATTTCTGCACAAGGCTGATTAAGTCTCTTGTCTGAAAACCCATTCAGTTACTGTATTGAGACAACGCAGTTAAGAGGGGCATTACAAGAGTCACTGTTCTAGGGAACAATCAAAGAAACAGGGAAAATGTCCATTTTGATTCCATAGCGCACCAATCCAGAATTCCAGGAGTGCCCCAGTGGTTTTCTGGAAATAAATCTTTCACAACAGGAAGTAGTTTACAATGTTCTAGAACATTGTTCTAGAACAATCTTTTCTGATATTTCCTGGAATGGGGAATTTTGCACAGAACTAATGCTAAACTATATCAAAGAGCTAATTGTTATATTATGCACAACACTAAGCTTGCTTAATTACTAAACTCCATGAGGGCTTGATCTAGCTGAAGACTTCCTGTTTAACCTAAAATTGAATGGAAGATTTTAAACTAGGGTTACATGACACATAGTGGTTATTAAATCATACATAAGAAAGTGAACATGCATATTCAAAAAGGCAACAAGTGACCTGAAACAGCTCTTTGGAGAGCAATCCTTAGACACCAACTAAACCACAATGTTTGGGATATTCTGTGAGCTGTCAGCTTAATCAATCAAAAGCAGGCAGCCAATGAGTAGTGGGGCCTAGGATTTTGCCCATGTC
>NW_015414879.1:0-1705 GCF_001527695.2 Protobothrops mucrosquamatus | reverse complement strand
GACAGGTGGGATTTTATTCTCCAATTCTTCCATTAAAAATAGAAAAAAAAGTCTCTTAAAGAAATCGAGCCGGCCTTGAAATTATCCCTCAAACTTTCTTTGCCGTGGAGAAGCCAAAATCGCTGCAACTTTTTCTTATGCAAAACTCTAATGCAGCGGAGCACAAACACACACACACACACACACACACACACACACACACAACGCTACAATTTCACCCAAGTTCTGGGAAATTGCAGTGGGAAAAGGAAGGGAATTTGGGGAGGGGGCATTCCTGTCACTGGGGGAGGGGAGCACTGCAGGCCTGCAAATTGCCTTTTCTGCCCCTCCCCAGTGACTTTTCACACAATACCTGGCCAAGTGACCCCCCCGGCTCCCCCCTTTTCTGCCCCCCCCCCATCGTAGCCTCTTTATTAATATGAAACATCTGCAGGGAGGCCTCCCCTCTTAACCCCATTAATTAAGTTAATTAGGGGGAATTTCATCTTTTCAAAGTCACTCTGGAGCCCCCCCCCCTTTTGTAGCCTCTCGGCTGAACCTTGACCCCCCCTTTGGGTCCCAGGAGAGGAGATGGGGAGGGGTCCCTGGTCCCTCCCAGCCTTTTCCTCTCTGAAAGGGGCGGAGCCTCCCTCCCTCCCTCCCTCCGGGCCCCCGCCCATCAACCACCCCCCTGCAGTGTGGGCCTGCCTGGGGGGGGGGCTGAAAAGGAAAGGGTGGGGAAGTGTGTGTGTTTTTTCCCCTGTGTAGACTCTCCACAAATACTTTTTTTACACCAAAAATTTTATTATGTAATCTAATTTTTGTCTTTTTTTCCACAGCCCTCGTGACTTAACTCTGCCTTCAGATGCAAAAAGATAGATATTTTTCTTTTCAATAGCTGAATGTCTTTTTCTGCCAATTCTGCCAAGATGGAAGGCTGAAGGGGGCAGATTGGCGGCTGGACCTTCTCCTGCTGAGACTCACCAGCTTCCGCTCAGGGGAGGTAGAGGCCATCTAGTCTGGTCCAGGCTTGCTTGCCATCACACACACACACACACACATACACAGCAACTCCTTTCCACAACCCCCGAAGAGGCGCTTGAGTCCCGCTTCCTTCCCCCCCCCCCCGCCCCCGGCCTGAAGCGCTGGGCTCCCCCGAAGCGGAACCGAGAAACTGGCCCTGATCCATCAGGCAACAAGCCCGGATTCTTCCCCAAACCAAAGTCATATCAGGTCTGTTTCTTTGGAACACTTTAAAGGTTAAAATATTAAATTTCATAGCTGGAACAGGAAAGGGTACAATGGTCTCCAGAATACAGCCTTGTAGTTGAGGGAGGGCGGGCTCCTGCGTGAGGCGATCTGTGCTCTGATTGGTGGCTGCGGGTGTAAAGGGGGAGTTTCCCTTTTTCCCGCCTTTTTCTTCTGTGTGCTCTGTGGGCTCTTTTGTGATTTACCTCACGATTTACCTCACGATGTAGTGATGTGCCTGACTATCTTATCTGCCGTAAATATAGAGGTTAAATGTATTTATTGATGTAAAACTACAAGTTTGCGTCAGTGTCTCCCAATTCATTTGGACGGCTGCCGCTCAGTTCCTTAAGATTAAATCTTTTTAGTTGTGCCTTCCAGTCGTGGGTTTCATTCCACTAAGTTTCAGTAATTGCAACAATAACACTCCTGCCTTTGGGTCTCAAGTTCTCCCTGCTTATTCCTCGTACTTTGAGCG
>NW_015414878.1:0-1705 GCF_001527695.2 Protobothrops mucrosquamatus | reverse complement strand
GTTAAAAAGATATATAATTTGCTCTGCTATTATTACAAAGATTTCTTCAAATTCCATTTCTAAAGATGAAAGTTGGAAAGATACTAAAGGGAATATATGGGACTTTTGTGCTAGAGCGGACTTTGATGATTCCATTCTACATATCTAAGGATGGAGAAAATGCCTACACATTTTTGAATTGCATCAACAGTTCCAAAAATCCAAAAATGCTTTTTTAAGAAAATGGTTTGTTGCTACACAAAATAAAATAAAACAAATCAGAAGAGCACATAATGAATTGATTGCGCCAAGAATTTATATTCTATCAGTGGCTTAGTTACCCTGACAAAATTTAAAATGAAGTAGATAAGAATGGTTGTTTTCATTATATATCATCCAATTTGTAAATATAAAACATTTGGGGGATAAAACTGATAAAATTATATTAATTGTGTAATTAATCCATGTAGCTGTTACATTTGTGCTTCTATTCCAGTGATGGCGAACCTTTTAGAGACTGAGTGCCCAAACTGCAACCCAAAACCCACTTATGCATCGTCGAGTGCCGGGTGGCCGTGGCCCATTGGGTGGGCACGGCCGCGGTAGTAATGGCAGACTGGGTGGGACTAAAAAGTTCAATCAATCAATTCCAACTTTGCAAGATCTTTTTTTTCCCCGCAAGAAATTGAAATTGACTGATTGAACCTTTTTTTTTTTTTTTTGTACATGGTGGCAGAGGCCTAAAGCGAAAAGGTTTTATAAAACCCAGCTGAAGGCCTAGGACTGGGGTGACGGCGCGCGTGCCCACAGAGAGGGCTCTGAGTGCCACCTCTGGCACCCGTGCCATAGGTTCGCCACCACTGTTCTATTCCTTCCCTATGGTTCTGGGTCTTGGAAATGTCAGAATCATATATGTCAAATGGGCGACAGTATACATTAATTAAATAAATAGATGTATATATGGTAGACCATCATTTTGAATGAAGATTAAAAATAAAATTCTTATTTTCTACAAAGCAAAACAGTAACTCTGTGTTGGGGAAATCAGTCAGCAATTATAATGAAAAAGAATATGCAAAATGGCACAAACATTGAGCATGAGGATAGAAAATAATGTGAATAGAGAAGGGAGTGAGAAATACATCCAAGGTCCATATCGTATCACCTGAGTCATTTGTCTTCTACAAATAATATATAAACATTAAAATCACACCTCTGTACATATTTTGGAACATAGAACTCATAGCAGTGATTTGATATCCATTCAAGAGTTAGCTCACTTAATTATCCTCAGTGGAAATAAGACTAGTATTACCAATAAGTTCATCTGGCTCAGAGATCAGTTTCCCCTCCCATATAGTCTTCTAGATGGAATCACATAATTTGAACATAGGTTAACAGCTGTATATGAATCCTCCTATTGAACCCAACCACTAGAAATCACTTTTCCTTTTTGCAAAAAAAAAGATAGTGCTATTTCTCAGTGATTCCATTTTTCCTCTGTTCTCTTGAGACAAATGATAATCCTATCTCCGAGACCGCCTTCTGCCACAGATTCCCTCCCACAGACCGGTACGCTCCCACAGAGCGGGCCTCCTCAGGGTGCCGTCGGCCAAGCAATGTCGGCTGGCGACCCCCAGGGGGAGGGCCTTCTCTGTGGGTGCCCCCACCCTCTGGAACGAACTACCCCCCGAGATCCGGACGATCCCGGATCTCCTAACCTTCC
>NW_015414877.1:0-1705 GCF_001527695.2 Protobothrops mucrosquamatus | reverse complement strand
GAATCAAGATCACGTGAAGTATTAATACCACTTTACAATGCCTTGGTAAGGCCACACTTGGAATACTGCATCCAGTTTTGGTCACCACGATGTAAAAAAGATGTTGAGACTCTAGAAAGAGTACAGAGAAGAGCAACAAAGATGATTAGGGGACTGGAGGCTAAAACATATAAGGAACGGTTGCTGGAATTGGGTATGTATGCCTAGTCTAATGAACAGAAGGACAAGGGGTGACATGATAGCAGTGTTCCAATATCTCAGGGGTTGCCACAAAGAAGAGGGAGTCAAGCTATTTTCCAAAGCACCTGAAGGCAGGACAAGAAGCAACGGATGGAAACTAACCAAAGAAAGAAGCAACCTAGAAGGAGAAATTTCCTGATAGTTAGAACAATTAATCAGTGGAACAACCTGCCTCCAGAAGCTGTGAATGCTCCAACACTGGAAGTTTTTAAGAAGAGACTGGACAGCCATTTGTCTGAAATGGTATAGGGTTTCCTGTCTGAGCAGGGGGTTGGACTACATGACCTCCAAGGTCCCTTCCAACTTTATTATTATTATTATTATTATTATTATTATTATTATTATTATTATTATTATTATTATTATTATTATTATTATTATTATTATTATTATTATTAAAGTGAGATCATCTCATCTCCAACTAAGTTCCTTTTCTGACTCCTTAGTTTGTTAGACATGTGGGAGGAAGGTTCTGCATTTGCTCAGAGGACCAGATTGATGATTGGAAAGAATTAAAGTTTACTTAACCATAACATTGTAAAAAGAATTAATGTATTAATTAATGAGATGTTCCGCTTTACACCAATAGTCCATGCTAATGCAGAGAATGAAAAGGTGATTATTTTTCACAAGAGACACCGGAATCTTTTAGATATGCTGATTGTCTCTTTTCCACTTTTACTCTGTCAGCTACTTCTTTTCTGTCTAACTTCCCCATCACTTTCATCCCTTTTCCCCTACAAGAAAGGGCTCAGTTGACTATATTTGACTAAATTAGTAATCCAGAAATCTATCTTTTTATCCCATGCAGACATTTTATACAGTTATTCTGCCAAATGTTTGAGAAACCATTGGATGGGCTATAGGGAGCTGGGCACATGGACTGTATCATCAAATTCCCTTCTTGTTTTTCTTTTTTCCTTCTCTATCTCTCCTGGTCTTCATATGTTCAGTTAGTTTGAATGTCTGAAAGGATGTTCATTAAACACTGAACAAAGATTCTCCAAGTTATACTACTATTTCTATTCATAGGTTTTCTATTCATAGGAATGCTTCTAAAAATACTCAGCTGACTGCATGTAGATTCTCTTCCAACTTTCGTATTGAATATTTAAAGGTCTCAAGTATGAGGGGCAAGACAGCAAACACAGCTTGTCTGCTCACTGCAGATATCCACAACAGATGTTTTAAAAGGGTTTCCGTTGCTCATACTTAGAGCAGCTAATTTTCAGATGAAAGGATAAAAACCATTTGAACTGCAGCAGGAACCTCACCAAGAGCCATGTCTGCCACTAACAAATATGCTTGCAATAGGGCTGGCTGCATTGCCAAAACTGGAAGCCAACCATGACTGCTTTGCTAAGGCTGTGGAGCAGGGGTCTTCAAACTTGGCCCTTTTATAACTTGTGGACTTCAACTCCCAGAATTCCTCAGCCAGGCATGCTGGCTGAGGAATTCTGGGAGC
>NW_015414876.1:0-1705 GCF_001527695.2 Protobothrops mucrosquamatus | reverse complement strand
ATGGATGGAGAGGGAGGAAGGGATGAATGGAGGGAGGGAGAGTGATGGATGAATGGAGAGGGAGGGGGAGAGATGAAGGGAGGGAGGGAGGGAGGGATGGAGAGGGAGGGGGATGGGTGGAGAGGGGATGAATGGATGGATGGATGGAGAGGGAGGGATGAATGGAGGGAGGGAGGGAGGGATGAATGGATGGAGAGGGAGGGGAAGAGATGAATGGAGGGAGGGAGGGATGGAGAGGGAGGGATGAATGGAGGGATGAATGAGGGAGGGAGGGAGGGATAGATGGATGGATGGAGTGACTGACGGACGGACAGACTGACTGATTGGTCAACAACATAAACATCTATGGAGATTCTCAGTCATCCGGATCACCATTATCCCAAAGAGGCTTTTTTCAGGAGGCAACTGGACTTCCTTGTCTTTTCTTTGAAGACGTTTCGCTTCTCATCCCAGAAGCTTCTTCAGCTCTGACTGGATGGAGCTGAAAGAAGCTTCTTGGAATGAGAAGCGAAACGTCTTCAAAGGAAAAACAAGAAAGTCCAGTTGCCTCGTGGGGAAAAAAAGCCTCTTTCGGACCTCAACAACATATTTTATGCAAATGGGTGGAATGGCCAACGCTTCAACAGAACTGCTGATGTAACAAAGGAGAGGAAGATTCTTTTCTTCTTCTCCTTCTACTTTCTTCTTTCAAGCCGTAAGTAACTCTTTGTCTCATCTCTGAAGCTTGAAGTCTGAATTGATTTCTCGCCTTGGCGAAACTTTTGACTAGTCTTCAACAAGACGAAAAGCTGGGTAAGTTCTCCAGAAATGTCTTAACTTTCATTAAGGCCATCGGTAAGGATACATGGTGCTTTTCATTCATTTCAAAAGGGGGTTGATTGATTGATTGATTGATTGATTTAGCATGTGGCATATCATACATGGACTAGCAATATAAATCAGTGTTTCAACTAGATTAGTAGAACCCAGTAAAATATAAATGTTAAAAAGATCTGTGTTCAAATACCAGCTAACCACCGAAGCGCAGCAACTTTTATATTAAAGAAATCAGATGTTGGACCGGTAGATGCCCTCAGCTTACAGCTGCTCACGGTGTGATCTACAGTTTGGGATGGTAGGACTCACAATCACAATGAGGGGAGGATACTATGCCCCATTTATACAGAGAGTCTCAGCAGATGCCGTGTGAGATGCAAGCCCTATTCAGGATTGACGTAGTTCCAAGCCTGCAGCTTTTTTTTTTTTTTTGGGTGGGGTCATTTATATGTCTTCCTATAACTGGGCGGTCGGCAACCCATTTGGCTTTCTTCAAAAAGGGGGTGTTAGTCAAACCCTAAACTAGCTTTATGCTTAACGGATTGTCTGCCTACCATCTCCAGATATGGCCTGATTTGTTGACATGAAAAATACCGGAAGTCACTTTTATTTATTTATTTATTTATTATTTGAATTTATACCCCGCCCTTCTCCTTGCGGACTCAGGGCAGCTGACAGCCTGATAAAAAAAACTACAAAAATACCCCAAAAACTATCATTAAAACAAAGTTAAGATGAAATATTAAATTTGGCCTTATTAATTTTTAAAATTGCTTTTAAAACCCCACTAAAATTTCCCCTTAGGCCAGTCCTGCTTGTTGGAAGAGCCATGTCTTAAGGGCGCGGCGGAAGGAAGGGAGATCCGGGATCACCCGGATCTCTGGGGGTA
>NW_015414875.1:0-1705 GCF_001527695.2 Protobothrops mucrosquamatus | reverse complement strand
ACTTGGGGCCATTGACTGACTCCCATCCTGAAGTACAAATGACTGGTTTATCCTCCTCTGAACTAAGATCAGGAGAGGCATCTGGGCAAGCGATCACACAAGTGATGGATCCAGTAAGTTCTAGATGGAACTTGGGATTTTCTTTAAGGAGCTGACGGGTGGTTTGGGCAAAGTTTTAGGCCACCTGGAATAAGCAGGTAGCTGAGATTTGAGCTGCATGGCCCAAGGAGACATCTCTGGACACGGATCTCAGGGCGTATCTTGGTTTCCTGAGGAAATGCCGGAAGAGGTTCCTGGAGTGTCATTGGAGGAAGATCCATATTGAGTGTGACAGAACAGGAATAACAAGGATGGCAAAAAAACCTAACATTTCTGACTGTCATATAAGTCCCAGGAAAATAACTCCATGTAGGATAGACTTGCGGGGCTGGCGCGTTGTGCAATAATTTAATAAGTTCACATGGTGCAATAAGACTGTGTGTTTGTTGTCATTGTGAGTTGTGATGGGGGGGTGCACGAAGGGAGGCTCAGCCAATCTCATTGTACACGTGTTGTACTTCCACAATAAAGGATTTTATTTATTTTTATTTTATTTATTTTATTTATAAGTGCGCCCAACATTAATTTTATGCATCCAAGCATTTTATGGGATGGTCATTGGCCGCAATAAAGGTTCTTGCTCAAACAAAGGCTAGGTCATTAATGTAAAATGTCTGGAAAAACAACGACAGGCGGAAGAGAAATCTATCTCAAATCACCTTCTTTGGAAATATTAGAACACCCTATAAAGGATAAAGGAGGAAGGATTCGAATCTTGAAAAGTAAAAAAAAAATGGCAACTTTTTGACGCCTGCCCCCATCTATAAAAAAAATAATTTTATACTTTTTCGTAGGCTAATTTTATGAAATGCTTTTTCATATGCAGAGGAAGGAATGGTGATCACGGGAGACATGAATGGAGTGCTAGATTTGAATTTTAAAACAATCAAAGTAAAAAAAAAACCTTTCAAGAACAGTCTTCCAGTATATGGACACTGCCGTGGACCACAATTCAGACTCTGACTCTGATTCGAAGTCCGACCACATTGCTTCAGTTCACCCCGTGGATTGTTAACCTCGGGAAATATCAAGCCATGATCATCATTTGAGGCTGATCAACCACAAGCTTCTACCGATCAGCTGGAGAAGTCAGAGGATCAGGAACAGCTGCCAAGCCCCAAGTCTTGATAAATGCAGAGCAATTATCAGCTACCACTTGCATTTTGTTCTGCTTTGCTATGAGGTCACAATCTGCCATGAACTCCAGGGAGGGTGGACAAGGAAGGGGAATTCTTGTGGGGGGGCAAGTGAAAACAACTTCTGTATCTCCTGAAATGCTACTTCAAGGTCAAACCGGCTGGGAAAAGAAAGTAGCTGCACACCAACACATGATTGAAGTGACCGGTCTGAAAACATCTTGCTTGAACCTGATTGGCCGTGTGTGTGTGTGTGTGTGTGTGTGTGTGTGTGTGTGTGTGTGTGTGTGTGTGTGTGTGTGAATGATGGGAGGCAATTAAGGGAGGGAAAAGTTGAACTTGGGGATGTTGACCCTCGATTCTCAGTTCTGGCTGCGCATTACCGCAACGCAAGTGGCTTCTAAGAAAACTATGCCTTTTCCTGAACAAATGGAGACCAGGATTGTCTCTTTTTAGAGGTTTAAGGGGTG
>NW_015414874.1:0-1706 GCF_001527695.2 Protobothrops mucrosquamatus | reverse complement strand
TTTAGGTAGGGATGATTTTAAGAAAATTTTAATTGACACACAGCTTCTAATATTTGGCTTTTAATTTGGTTTTATGGGGTTTTTTTGTTTTTTGATGTATTTTGTTTGTATCTGTTTTAATATGCTGTGCACCGCCCTGAGTCCTACGGGAGAAGGGCGGTATATAAATTAAATTATTAAATTAAATTAAATTAAATTAAATAAATATGAATCAGTTGCCAAGTATCTGAATGTAAATCACAAGACCCTGAAGATGCTGCAACATTCCAGCTGATTGGCGCTTCTTCTGGGCTCAGCAGAAGTGCCAGGATTAGTGCTGCTTTCCAGCTGGAGCCTGGCGCTGATCCTGATGCTTCCACTGAACCCTGACAGTCCTGAAGAAGTGCTGATCCTGGCGTTTCCGCTGAGCCCTGACAGCCCTGCAGCTCTAGCCATCTCTTGCTCAGGCTTGTGCGGTGCTGCCACCGGTTCAGCTTATTCCCCTCCCGCACTACCACTTTTCTGGGAGGGTCGCGTACCACCTGCCAGGTGCCAATGTACCACAGGTGGTACCCGTACCACTGGTTGAAAAGCCCTGCTATAAGGATATGGTGGAATCAAGGAAGGGTCTCAATTATAAAGGTATATGGAGAAATGTAGTGAATGGCAAGGGTATGGCAGGAAGGGCAAAGAGAGGGGGAAATGATAGTATGAAGGAGAATATACATGTCCCAGGATAAGGTTGCAGAATCCAATCTGGTTGGTCACTGGGACCAGAGGTTTAGTATTTTGAGCTTTTGGACTTGTGCTGGAGCCCATCCTGAGGGAACTTCTCTCTACCAGAACGTGTAGAGAGTGTTTACACATTCTAGTAGAGAGAGGTTCCCTGAGTTCAAAGGCTCAGAAAACTAAATCCCTGGTCCCAGTGACTGACCCAGATTGGATCCTGCAAATCATGGTATGCATATAATAGTGGCATCATACAAATGCCACCATTTAGATACTGGCATTAGACATTAGAACTCATTAAAGCATGACATATTATCATTTTACTATTTTTCTGTCTAGTCGTCTCTGATGAGAAGTCCACAAAGTCCATATTTTGGTCAGAGAGGACCACTGGTTTGAAAGAGAGGTCAAAACTGAACAGTCCTCTCTCAACAGAGGGGGAGGGATACAACATCATTTATCTCCAGTCTACAACACAGTCCTTTCAGCAGTTCCAAGAAGGCTCCACTCCTATTTGCACTACTCAGGTGACCCTAACCCTAATGATAATTCTCCAGGTGGCTTCAACAACTCTGTAAAGGAATGCAAATGAACAGCTGTCTGCAAGGAGTATAAATCCTTCCATTCCCTACCATCCAGTCAGAGCTGAAGAAGCTTCTTGGATGAGAAGTGAAATGTCTTCAAAGAAAAACAAGGAAGTCTAGTTGCATTGTGAAAAAGCATCTTTGGGTATAATTTAAATAAAAAAATCGTTGAACAAGACCAAATCACATAAAAGACTTTAATTATTTTTTGGGCGGAATGCCAGAAGAAAAAAAAATCTGATATTCAGTTATTTTAAACATCCATTCAGGATTCTAAAATATCTTCTAGTGAAGTAATGTCATTCTTCAGTCAAAAGAAGTATCTTTTATATTTCTTAAAACCTGGACGCGTTGAATTTTCCAAGATTGGGTATTTTAATTCTTTTTTAAAAGCCCATATAAAATTCAATTGTT
>NW_015414873.1:0-1706 GCF_001527695.2 Protobothrops mucrosquamatus | reverse complement strand
CAAGACTCTACCGTTTCCCCGGGACCCCAAATTGCTATCGGTGAAATGAGCTTCTTGGCAAAAGGGAAGACGACCGATTCTCAAGCATCCTTTTCTGGTTCACTCCCTGTATGCAAATAACTCCAGGGTTCCCTTAAAACGTCCTCCAGTTTTTTTCTCCTTCCTTAAGAGAAAGCTTCTAAGTTGCGTTGCAAGTTTAGCCTTCCCAGAAGAAGCTTTGAGAGACCGGAACATCGGCCAGCTTAAATTTCAAGAGGGCATTGAAAGTTAAAACATGAAGTTGAATTTGGGGGTGGCTTAATAAGGCAGCCAATTTCCACCCACATAAGTTAATCCCAATCTTTGCTCTCTTTTGCCATTTTCTTTGGCAAAGCTTCCTGGAACCACCCTGATCAATTTTGGCCCCATTTCTCCACCACGATGTAGAGTTAACAGCTAAAGTAAGACGGGGGTTGTGGGTTAATCCACTTCCCGCGAAAGGAGGTAAAAATACTGAATTTGGTGGGGCTGGCCTTTTGCTTTGGTTGATTATCTTTGATCTGGAGAACTTGATGGAGGATTTCAATCAACAGCCCTGCTCCAAGTGTAGGATGCACTTCAGTTTTGGATCTGGGGGCCAACAAAGTTCATCTGCCTATGCGGGTAGGCCCCGATGTACGACTACCATTGGGCCCAAAGGTTCTAAGTTGCTAAGTGAGATATTTGTTAAATGAGTTTGGGCCCGTTTTATGGCTTTTCTTACCACACTGGTTAAGCGACGCTTCAAACGGACACTAAACGAATGGCTGTGAGAGCTACTTGTACGGTGTACGCACCCACAACGGCCCTGCAGCCTCTTTTTTTCTAATGTGTGAACCGTGGGCAGGCGGCGTGACCCCTTTCAGGGTTTGCCTGCTTGACCCAGAATTCAGAGAGGCTGGCCAAAAAGAAGACTTGGAAGAAGAAGAAGGAAGAAGTGTGACGAGGGGTTTTGTCTCAACTCTGTTTTTCACTCATAAAATTGTGGGAAGAACCCAAAGGTCATCTTGCTTAAAATGAGGAGGGGGTTGCAGCATGGGGAAAGAAGCCAAAAGGAGTAAAACAGCTGCTGTCCTGCCTAAAGAAAGCTGGGCACCCGAGCCACGCCAAAAGGGACTGCCTGGCAAGGGCTGCCGCTGCCTTTGGGAACTCTGGGTGGCTGGCGACTGCCTTGCCCGTCTTGCTGTCCCTAGCGTCCTTCCATCGCTTGCAGCCAGCCTACTGCCCAACTGCCCCACCAGCTATCAATCAAATAGATGACTGATGGTTAAAATGATCACTCTGCCCTTGTGGTAGTATTATTTAATCCTCTTGGCCCAGCATGAGCAATCCAGGGAATAAGTGTGCCAGACTCTCTTTATCTTGGCAACCGTTGGCTTCAGCAGAGAGAGAGAGAGAGACAGAGAGAGACACAGAGACACAGAGAGAGACAGAGAGAGACAGAGACAGAGAGAGAGAGACAGAGAGAGACAGAGAGAGAGACAGAGACACAGAGACAGAGAGAGAAAGAGACAGAGAGAGAGAGAGAGAGACAGAGAGAGACAGAGACAGAGAGAGAAAGAGACAGAGAGAGAAAGAGACAGAGAGAGAGAGAGACAGAGAGAGAAAGAGACAGAGACAGACAGAGACAGAGAGAGAAAGAGAGAGAAAGAGACAGAGAGAGAGAGAGAGAGAGAGAGAGAGAGAGA
>NW_015414872.1:0-1706 GCF_001527695.2 Protobothrops mucrosquamatus | reverse complement strand
CAGAATTCCTGAGCCAGCATGAGGGAAACTATGGCCCCTTCATGACTCGTGGACTTCAACTCCCAGAATTCCTCAGCCAGTATGAGGGAAACTATGGCCCCCTCATGACTCGTGGACTTCAACTCCCAGAATTCCTCAGCCAGCATGAGGGAAACTTTGGCCACTTCATGACTCGTGGACTTCAACTCCCAGAATTCCTCAGCCAGTATGAGGGAAACTATGGCCCCCTCATGACTCGTGGACTTCAACTCCCAGAATTCCTGAGCCAGCACGGCTCAGCTTGGAAACCTCTCCCTTTCCCCTCAGCGTGGCTGGCTCAGGAATTCTGGGAGTTGAAGTCCACGAGTCCTAAAGAGGGGGCCATAGTTCCCCCATGCTGGCTCAGGAATTCTGGGAGTTGAAGTCCACGAGTCATAAAAGAGCCAAGGTTGCCCATCCCTGCTCTAAATCCACGCTTCTTTAATCTTACCCCCTGGAAGATGGGTGGACTTCAACTCCCAGAATTCCCCAGCCAGCATTTGCTGGCTGGGGAATTCTGGGAGTTGAAGTCCACCCATCTTCCAGCCGCTACGGTCGAGAAACCGTGCACTAAATCTTCTTCAGCGCTTGTTTTCTCTTGAAAAGGCACTAAAAGATTGGAGGTTTTTTGGGGGGACAATGCGGACAGGGACGGTAGACTCAGTTTGGAGAGCGCGAGGAGCAGCACCCGGACTTGCCAAGATGGGGGGGGTCCTCAAAGCACCGTGCCCTGGCCTCCCTTGCCCTCCCCCTGCCCCCCCCAGCACCCCTCCCCGGGGCCTTTCTGACCTTTGCAAGTCTTGGCGTCGTCCTGCAGGATGTACCCCCGGGGGCAGGAACACTGGAAGCTGCCCTCCGAGTTCTTGCAGACGAAGTTGCAGGGTTTGGGCGACTGGCTGCACTCGTCCAGGTCTAAGGGGGGGGGGGGAGAGATTGGAGAAGGGGAGGAAGAGCAGGTGTCCAAGGGGGTCTCCTCGCGCAGGTGGTCTGACGAACCCCAACGCAGCCCCAGACTTCTGTCGCTAAGCAAGACCGTTTTTGGCCCCCTCGTGTGACTTTTCTCCGGGCCACCGTCGTTAAGGGGAACCGCTACAGTTGTTAAATGAGGAACCCGGTTGTCAAGCGAAACTGGGGGGACGGGTTCCCCGCTCCCCCCGTTGACTGTGCTTGTCCGAAGGTCGCAAAAGGGGAAGGCGGGACCCCCCCCTCCCCGGGAAGACGCTGTGCGACCGTCATAAATGCAAGTCGGTGGCCGAGCGGCGGTGACCGGGAGGAGGTGGCGACGGTCGTAAAGGGTGAAAAGCAATTGTGAGTCCCTTTTTTCAGTGCCGTTGTGAATTTGAAGGGCCACTGAGTGGACCGTTTGCAGGCTTAGTGACTCTGGGTGGGTGGGGGTCTTAAGCCTGGTGGGGGTCTTCCCCACTTGCTTTGCCTGCTCTGCTGTACAGCGAGGGAGAGAAGGAGGAAGGAGGTTATTTGATGGGGAAGAAAAGAAGGAAGGAAGGAAGGAAGGAAGGAAGGAAGGAAGGAAGGAAGGAAGGAAGGAAGGAAGGAAGGAAGGAAGGAAGGAAGGAAGGAAGGAAGGGAGGGAGGGAGGAAGGAAGGAAGGAAGGAAGGAAGCTAGAGGGTGGGAGAGAAACAGAGGAAGGAAGGAAGGAAGATATTTGATGGGGGAATAAAGGGAGGGA
>NW_015414871.1:0-1706 GCF_001527695.2 Protobothrops mucrosquamatus | reverse complement strand
CCTTGTTTTGTAACATATGCCAAAAGATGCCAAGGGGAAAACATGGTCACAAGAAATGAGGAACTGCTGAAGAATAGTTCTGCATGTTCATGAAATTCTACAGGTTCATGAGATACAAAAAATTAGTAGCCTAGAAATTCAAGCTGGTTCCTATCTTGAGCACTGTAGATTGAATAAATTTTATACAGATTCACAGAATATCTTGAAACCTTTTTCAATGTGTCACCTGTGATTAACAATAGAGAAATGAAGATATTCACTGAGATACACATGGATTTCCAAATATCATGGATTTAAGGCTTCCAGGATTGGTATGTAACAGTGCAATTACATACTAAATGATAGCCATGAAAAAAATGTAATGGGATCTGGGACCATTTTTCTTCAGCAGGAATAAAAAGAGAGACATGGATCTAGAGAGGTTTCATGTTCATATCATATCTATCAAAGAGGTTAAAACTTCCTATTAGTTGAGTTCTTTAGATAAAATCTACTTTCATTCAGTCAGAAAAACCAAATTGTAGAATCTCTCTCTCTCTTTCCTATGATCTATGATCTATCATCTATCTACAGTATCTAATTTCAAGGGATTGGAATCATCAATTGAATGAGAAAGGAATACAGAAACTCCAGAAGGTGAGATTCAACCTGAGATGAGAGTCTCCAGAAGTCATAATAGGAGAGTTCCACCTAGAAAAATATTTCTCTTAACTTTACCAAAGCATGAAAAACAGAATAGTCTGCCAGGCAATCTAATAATGGCACCAGTAAATTATTTGCACAAATAGCAGTCCTCTTTATCTGGAATAAAAACTTTAGGAACTGAGGAAAGTATTCTTTTATATAACTTTAAATCTGTTTCTACACTGTCTCTAACTTTCCTTTAACAATTAACGATTACTGGGACAAAAAGAATGTTGCAAGCAAAGCTTACTACATTGTTGCAAAAGAGCTCTGAACGCTATCCATTACAGAATTGACAGTCAAGCTGAAACTTATTGAATCAAGTAAAACTTGATACCTAATGGGATTCAGTGATAACCTCATGTTGGATAAAGACAAAAGACAGGTTTGTTTAAATACTTCTCTTTATTAGATGTTGCCTTTTATTCAGATCAAAGTCTGGGAAAGGGGGTGAGGTTGCCAGCCATACAGTACAAAGAAGAATTTGAATGAAGGAGCAGGAGAGAACAATGAAAAGGGGTAATTTTTTCCCAATCCAGGTCCTCATTTTTGATCCTGGCTTGGTGGCCATGAAAGCAAGAACCACAGTGATGGTTTTAGCCAATATACAAGAAACAGCCACTGAGAAGGTGATCCCAAAAGTAGTCTGTCGAAAGAGACAGGTCACCACCATAGGTCTGCCAATGAAAAGCAGAGGACAAAGGAAGGAGAGGAGGAGAGATAAGAGGAGGGTGTAGGAGAGACTGCAGTTGTTGGCCTTAATGATAGGAGTTTTGTGGTACTTCAGGAACACTCCTAGAACAGAAATTGTGGTGAGAGAAACAATAATGGCCACTGTCATCAAGCTGCTTCCTAATGTTTCTTCATAAGAGAGATATGTTTTGTATTTGGGAAGGCAGACATTCTGATTATTGTTGGGGTACTGGTCTTCTGGACACTGGAAGCATTGGTCCATATCTGCAAAAAGAAATAAATACAAAAATGAAGAAATGCTTGAGATGCCACCAGTCTGAGAATGTGGT
>NW_015414870.1:0-1706 GCF_001527695.2 Protobothrops mucrosquamatus | reverse complement strand
AAACAGATTAATGCAAGTGTTGAGCCAATTGATTCATAGTGACCAATCTGGATTTATAACTGGAAGATATATGAAATATAATGTAAGACAAATTATTAATTTAATTGAATATTTGGATAAGAATAATCAAATTCCTGCTGCCTTTATATTTTTGGATGCTGAAAAAGCATTTGATCAATTAGATTGGGGGTTTTTGTTCCGAGTTATAGAGAAAATGAATTTTGGGGGAAAACTTTTGTCCGCTCTTAAGGCTATTTATCAACAGCAATCAGCACAGATTATAGTTAATGGGGGGGTTAACAGAAGCATTTAAAATTGAAAAAGGAACTAGATAGGGATGTCCATTATCTCCATTGTTATTTGTATTAACAATGGAGATTTTATTAATTAAAATTCATGAGTCTTCTATAATAAAGGGAATAAAGGTTAATAAGAATGATTATAGGTTAAGAGCTTTTGCTGATGATTTGGTGTTAACATTAACCCAGCCAATAGATTCGGTAATTGATTTGGTTGAAAATATTGCATAATATGGGAAAGTTTCTGGTTTTAAGGTAAATAGCAATAAGACTAAAATATTACCGAAAAATATGTCTATGAATGATAAAGATATTTTAGTTACGCTCACATGTTTTGAAATGGTTAAAAAGGTAAAATATTTGGGAGTTTATATTACAGCTTCTAATGCTAAATTGTATAAAAATAATTATGAAACTTTATGGGTAAAGATGCAAAAGGATTTAAATGACTGGAAAAAATTACAATTATCTTTGCTGGGGAGAATTTCAGCAGTAAAAATGAATATTCTTCCCAAAAAATTTTTTTGTTTCAAATGATTCCTATTTTAAAAAAAGATGTTAATTTGGAGGATTGGCAGAAGGGTATTAATAAGTTTATTTGGGCGGGCAAGAAGCCAAGAGTTAAGTTTAAGATTATACAAGATGTACGGGAACGAGGAGGACTTAAAGTCCCGAACTTAAAATTGTATTATGATGTGGTGGTTTTGACACTGATTAGTGATTGGTTAAATTTAACAAATAGAAACATACTCTCTCTTGAAGGATGGGATTTGTTATTTGGTTGGCAGGCATATTTAATTTATGATAAAAAGGTAGATAAAAATTTTAAGGCTCATATTTTAAGAAGTGTCTTATTAAGAGTTTGGAAGAAATATTATTATAAACTAAATTATAAAATTCCTATCTGGGCAATTCCAGGACAGGTAATAGAGGGGATATCTAGGGGAGTTAATTTGGATAAAGTTTCTTATAAGGAACTACTTCGTCTGGTAGGACGAGACTGGCAAATTAAATCTTTACTAGATTTGAAACAAGAAAATATTGAATATTCCTGGTTTTATTACAATCAATTGTTAATGAGGTGGCATTTGGATCAAAAAGTTGGTATTACTTTGCAGGATGAAAATTTGATTAAACAGATTAAAGATCAATCTCAAGCTCATATTAAAAGAATCTATAATGCTTTGATAGAATTGGATTCAGAAACAGAATTGGTTAAGGATTGTATGATAAAATGGGCTCAAAATATACAAGAACCGATTTCATTGGATATATGGGAGATAATTTGGGTTAGAAATGTAAAATTTACTCAAGCTCAAAATTTAAGAGAAAATTTTTATAAAATGTTTTATAGGTGGCATTTGGATCCTCAAAAATTGTCCTGCATGTATCCTAATTTACAACCTA
>NW_015414869.1:0-1706 GCF_001527695.2 Protobothrops mucrosquamatus | reverse complement strand
GCTATTTTTTTTTTCTAGTTTATGCACTTAAACAGGCTGCTTAATTTAGAATTTAGTGAGTTCGGTAAATTCAGAAGATTGGGTTAGTTAAATGCTAATCCTGCATTAACATATTGTATGAATGCAGTTGTAAATCAGTAGATCATATAATCTCGATGATCCAGATTTGCTTCTGTTCATCTGAATTTTCACAAAAAAAACCCCAGAATAATACCCATCCCCGTTTGCTGGAAACATTTGTATGCAAGTTTTACAAGGTTGGGGAAATAACTGAAATTCCTTTTAAAAATTCAGAACATCGCCCAGAGTTGTGCTTCCATATTTTTCTACCCAAACCAGTATCTGATCAGCGTAAATCTAATGTGAATAACATTTTAATTCTAGTAAAATTTAGCAAATGTGTTTATTTATTTACAGCTGCATGACAATTAAAGATTTCGTGCATGCATAATGTCTCTTTAAAATCAATTAGGAAGTGTTGTGGCAAACAAAAAATAAAAAAACAAAAAACAAAAAAACCCAAAACCCCAAAATATTTGTAGAAGAAACTTCAGATGATGGAAGTAGGAAAGGTGCAGGCTTTTTCAACTACATTGGAAGGAATGGACCTTTACTCCTTTTAAAGAAAGAAATTAAGGGGGAGATACACACCCACACACACACCCACACACCCACACACCCACACCCCCTATCTCTATCTCTATCTCTATCTCTATCTCTATCTCTATCTCTATCTCTATCTCTATCTCTATCTCTATCTCTCTATATATTGGATGAAGCACCCGGTCTACCAAATATAGGATAAATCAGTCTGTTCTGTGTTTCGCTTCAATCTAGGAACATTTTTTGCAGGCAGACGTCACTACTGTGAACACTGTAAATTCAAAATTTTGTGGCTGACGAAGAGTTAAAGGGAGACTAGTATAGCTATTTCAAGCTCTTTAGCTCTCATCAGCTAGTCATACTCCTCTGGGATTTGAACCTGGGCAGCTTGCATGTTAGGCAAGGTGCCTAACTGAGCCACAGGTTCCCCACACTCCTGTCAGCTGAAACCTATATCTATATCTATACACAGTGGTGGGATTCAGCCAGTTTGCACCAGTTCGGCAGAACCAGTAGCTGATTTTTTGTTGCTCAGGCCCAGAATGGACTTCAGGAAGCGGCATTGCAATTGTACACACATTATTCACTAATCATTCCTCTTGGTTTCAAAAACTTTTGCCAAATTATTATTATTATTATTATTATTATTATTATTATTATTATTATTATTATTATTATTATTATTATTATTATTATTATTATTATTATTATTATTATTTATTAAATTTATATACCGCCCTATCTCCCTTATGGGACTCAGGGCGGTGAACAGGCGATACTAAAAACCACGATAAAATACATAAGTTTCTGTTCTAAAATCAAATTATATAACAGGCCTGCTCTAAAAACACCCCATACAAAACCCCCACTAAAACATAATCAAACTACACCAGGCCGGCCGCATGGAATAGATGGGCCTTCAGGGCTCGGCGAAAAAGGCGCAGGTCCGCAACTGTACGTAGGTCGGGGGGTAGGTCATTCCAGAGGGCAGGAGCTGCCACAGAGAAGGCTCTCCCCCTGGGGGTCACCAGCCGGCATTGTCTGGCCGACGGCACTCTAAGGAGGCCCTCTCTGTGGGAGCGGACTGGTCGAAGGGAGGTGTT
>NW_015414868.1:0-1706 GCF_001527695.2 Protobothrops mucrosquamatus | reverse complement strand
TGCGCTTCACGGATGAAAGTAGGGCATCAAGATCTTCATAAAACTTGTCCTTTACTTCATCTGGGTTTGTCATTGTGGGTGCATAGGCACTGATCAGTGTGGCTTGCTTTCCACTTAGTAGTGGGAGATGCAGTGTCATGAGTCGATCATTCACACCCTTAGGAAGACTGGCAAGTTGGCGGACAAGATGGTTCTTAACTGCTAAGCCAACTCCAGACTCACGACGTTGGTCACTGCTACGGACCTGCCTTGCCTTGGACTCTGTCCTGTTTTGCTGGACGTCGAGTGGAGCAGGTGGGACGAAAGGAAGTTGCTGTTACTAGAGACTGGCTAACGTCGTTCTAAGCAAGCTGCTGTTACTAGAGACTGACTACCATTGCTCTAGCTGCTGTTACTAGGGACGGACTACCATCGTTGTACACTGGCTGCTGTTACCAGGAACTGTCTATCATTGTCCCCTGTAAGTTTTTACTGCCTGAGATTGTCTATCATCATTCCACTCTAGTTTTGCCAACGTCGTCAGAGTGGAATGCTGGAGGTTCGGAAATTTGCTTATGGGACCAGCTGTTTTTGCGCTCTGTTCATGGATGAAGCAATCACGGTCCTGGAAAGGAGCCAGAGAGGCCACTTTGCGGCTTCGAGAGAAAGACGGCTGCTTAGCTGGAACCCAGGTTCAGCAACTCTTCTGCTCCCAGAATGTGGCCATTCCAGAGCACCAGCTAAAAGAACTGAACTTGATAATAGACAGGGCTTTGTAGGTATATAGGGTTGCTTTGGAGGTCACTGTGTGCCCGTGATGTATTCAGCGGCTGACCTCCATGCCCTGCGAGAGTCCCCTCTCTTGCAGGTCTGGCCCACAGCATTAACGAGGGCCCACCTCTATGAGGGATTTTTTAATCACGAGAGGTGGTCAAAACGCAACCTAAGGGGATTTTTAATCAAATTTTTAGTCCGGGTTTTAGGGTGTTCCAGGGAGAGGGGTGGGCAAACTGAAATTAATTCTCCCAGGCCGGCTGAAGGCCTCGGCGAGGTGGGCGTAGGTCCTGGAATTGGGGAGGGGGGGAGGGTCTGCCTAATAGAGGGCAATTCCATTAAGACTGTGTATGGGAGGGGTAGATATGGCGGGAGCAGAGGGCCATATCATACTAGGGGAGGGTGCACCCGCTGTTTACGAGCTGTGGTGCGCTCCGGCCCCCGTGGCTCTTCTTGCAGCCTAGGGGGTTTAGGATCTCAGGGCCTGGGCTTTCGGCTGATGCTGTGTAACGCCAGGTCCACGGTTAATAAAGCCCCCCTCATTTATGATTTGGTATCGGAGGGGGAGGTGGACCTGGCGGGTATTACGGAGACCTGGCTGGGCCAAGAGGGGGGGTGCCCCTTGTTGAAATGTGCCCACCAGGCTACCGTGCATTTCACCAGCTGAGAGCCCAGGGTCGGGGTGGGGGGGTGGCGGTTATTATTAAGGAAGGCCTGGATCCAAGGGAGACCACTGTGCCGCAGACTACCGGTAGTGAATCCCTAGGTGTGAAGTGGGGTCATGGGAGGCAGCAGGGCGTGCTGATTGTATACCTGGCTCCCCGCTATGTATCAGCAGCCCTACCCGAGCTTCTCAATGTGATAGCCGAGATGGCGATTGAGACCCCCAGACTGTTAGTCATGGGGGATTTCAATCTGCCATCGTTAGGTGAAGCATCTGAGGTGGCTCGGGA
>NW_015414867.1:0-1706 GCF_001527695.2 Protobothrops mucrosquamatus | reverse complement strand
GAGACAAACTCTGCACCAAGTGGAAGATCAAACAGATTCCTGACAAACCTAGCAGACAACTTTGTCTCCCAAAAAGTAGAGAAGGGAACTAGGGGATTAGCCATTTTGGATCTAATTCTCACTAACAGAGATGAAATGATAGAAGGTGTTGAAGCCATAGGAACCTTGGGAGGAAGTGATCATGCAATATTGGAATTCAGCATTATGGAAGCACAAGCAATAGAACACAGTCAAACTAGAGTCTTGGACTTCAAGAGAGCTAATTTCAATAAACTTAGAGAGGGCTTGGGAAGGATTCCATGGATGAGAATCCTCCAGGGGAAAACAACTCAAGAAGCTTGGGAAATTTTTAAAAGTGAGATAATAAAGGCCCAATCTAGCACAATATCAACAAAGAGGAAAAATAACAGCTCTCAAAAGAAACCAGCATGGCTGCATAAAGAACTCTCTGATCAATTGAAAGATAAAAAGGACAAGTATAGAAAGTGGAAAGAGGGACACATAACTAAGTCAGAATATCAGCAAATAGCCCGAATCTGCAAAGATGAAGTGAGGAAAGCTAAGGCTCAAAATGAACTAAGGCTTGTGACCAAAGTCAAAAATAACAAAAAAGCTTCTTTCAACATGTAAAAAACAAGAAAAAAGTGAAGGAAACGATTGGTCCATTAGTGGGTGAAAGTGGCAAGAAGGTGACAAGCAACAGGGAGAAAGCAGAACTATTTAACTCGTTTTTCGCATCTGTCTTTACACAAAGGGAAAAAACAGACCAACCTATCAAAAATAGCGCCATAAAAACCAAAATAGAAATACAAGTTAAGATAGGCAAGAAAATGGTAAGCGAACACCTGTCCAGCCTAGACGAGTTCAAATCACCAGGACCAGATGGATTACACCCCAAGGTTCTCATGGAACTGGCAGATGTGATCTCAGAACCACTGAACTATATTTTTCAAAGATCCTGGAGCACTGGGGAACTACCAGAGGACTAGAAAAGAGCTGATGTAGTTCCCATCTTCAAAAAAGGGGGAAAAAAGGACCCAGGAAATTACAGACCTATCAGCCTGACCTCAATACCTGGGAAGATTATGGAAAAGATAAACAACGAATCAGCGAACACCTAGAGGCAAACAAATTCATTACTAAAAGCCAACACGGGTTTGTCAAAAACAGATCATGCCAGACAAATCTTATTGCATTCTTTGACCAAGTGACAAAATTAGTGGACCAGAGGAATGCTGTGGATATAATTTACTTGGACTTCAGTAAGGTATTTGACAAAGTAGACCACAACCTACTACTTGAGAAGATAGAAAAATGTGGGTTAGACAGCATCATCACCAGATGGATCCGTAGCTGGCCGACCGGCCGTACTCAGTGTGTGGTCCTCAATGAAACGGCATCTACATGGAGGGAAGTGTGTAGTGGGGTGCCCCAGGGGTCTGTTCTGGGCCCAGTGCTCTTCAATATCTATATCAACGATTTGGACGAGGGGATAGATGGGGAACTAATCAAATTTGCAGACGACACCAAGCTGGCAGGAATAGCCAACACTCCAGAAGACAGGCTTAGGATACAGGAGGATCTGGACAGACTTGAACACTGGGCACTATCTAACAAAATGAAATTCAATGGTGAAAAAAGCAAGGTTCTACATTTAGGCAAGAAAAACCAAATGCACAAGTACAGCATAGGTGGCACCTTGCTCA
>NW_015414866.1:0-1706 GCF_001527695.2 Protobothrops mucrosquamatus | reverse complement strand
AGCGGGCAGGACTGGCCTAGGGGTATTTTAAATTGGTTTTAATCAAATTTTTAGTAGAAGCGGCCAAATTTGAATATTTATTTTTAATCATTTTTAAATTTTGTATTGTATTGTATCATTGTTTTAAACTGGCTGTAAGCCGCCCTGAGTCCTCCGGGAGAAGGGCGGGGTATAAATTTAATAAAATCAAAAAATCAAAAATGTTCAAAGCTGAATATAACTTTAACAAATAGTGAACTACTGTTCTACAATGAAGATTTCTGTCTTAAGCTGAATACTTACTACTGAGCTCTCCACCCTGTTACTTATTACTATTTGGACATGCTGAGAAAAATAGAAAAACAACAAAGCAAAGTTGGCAATAGCAAGTAAAAGAAAAAGAAAACAAGGGGAAAAGCTTTTCTAGCTTCCTTCTTCTTGTCCTTTTGCTAATTTGTGATATCTTTATACATTCAGAACCTTTTAGAAGCCAGACTGTAAAGGTTTATATTTGCCATACTGTTTTGTATTGTATGTATATTGTATATATGGGAAAGTGTTAAGCTTTTGAACAGCAAGTATCTGTTCACTGTTGCACAAAAGAATGAGTTTTCTTTTATGCCCAACACTATTGAGATGCCTAAGAGAGCCAGTATGGTGTAGTGGTTGAGGTGTTTTGCTTGTTTGTTTATTTGTTCATTCAACTTGTAAAGGTAATGGTAACTGTTTCCCTGTCCAGAGCATGGTGCTCATCTCTGTTTCTTGGCCGAGCTAGCATTGTCCGAAAACAATTTCCATGGTCTTGTGGCCGGCATGACTATACACCAAAGTGCAACTTTGGTGTATAGTCATGCTGGCCACATGACCATGGAAATTGTTTTCGGACAATGCTAGCTCAATGTTACCTTCCCACTGAAGAGGTACCTATTAATCTGCTCACATTTGTATGCTTTAAAACTGCTAGGTGGGCAGGAGTTCGGGCAAGGAACTGGAACTCATCCCACTGCACGGACATCAGGTCTCGAACCCAGGCTGTCAGCTCTCCAGCTGACAAGCTCAGAGTCTTTAACCACTGAGCCGTCATGACCCATTCGACTTGTACAGCTACCCAATTCACAAAGCAAATCAGGGAGCGAAGAAAAAAAACACACCAGCAACCGAGGACACAAATCAATACGCTGCGATGCCCCTTAGAGACAGGGTCACTCCACACTCTGGCCCCATTTCTGAATGCTGAAGTAGGTTCACAGGTCCTCCTGTAGCTACGAAAAGTCACTGTGTGGCCTCGGGCCACTCACACTCTCTCAGCCCAACCTACTTCAAAGGATTGTTCTGGAGATAAAAGGAAGGAGGAACCCATGTGAATTGCCTTAAGCTTTTGGAGAAAAAGGTGATATAAATCTAACAAATAAATAAAACTGAGTTGGAAGCTGAGTTGGGAAGTTCTTTGGTCTGGTGCTTGAGGGAAGGATAGTACTAATTTTATGGACTGTTGTGAGCTGCCAGAAATTATTATACGAGATGGACGACCACATAAATCCTGTTAAGAAGTAAAACACATAACATACATGTAAATGGGCATGCATGCTATTGGACAGTTTTGGGAACAGGCCTTGTCTGTCTCTGCAATAAAAATGCCAAAATTGTAAGGTACACACTCTACTCACAGTCTGGATCCATTTTGTGAAAGCAGGAAGCCATCGTACACTAAGCAGACGCCAAATACG
>NW_015414865.1:0-1706 GCF_001527695.2 Protobothrops mucrosquamatus | reverse complement strand
AGCAGTATCTATCAATATCTCAGGGGTTGCCACAAAGAAGAGGGAGTCAAGCTATTCTCCAAAGCACCTGAAGGCAGGACAAGAAGCAATGGATAGAAACTAATCAAGGAGAGAACCAGCCTAGAATTAAGGGTAAATTTCCTGTCAGTGAGAACAATTCATCAGTGGAACAACCTGCCACCAGGAGTTGTGAATGCTCCAACACTGGAAGTTTTAAAGAAGAGACTGGACAGCCATTTGTCTGAAATGGTATAGGGTTTCCTGCCTGAGCAGGGGGTTGGATTAGATGACCTCCAAAGTCCCTCCCAATACTGTTATTCTGTTAATCTGCTGCAGACCCAGCCGATTAAAGAATTTCAGCGGGGGGGGGGAGGCTCCAAGACCTGTGGACTTCAATTCCCAGAATTCCCCAGCTTGCCATGCTGGCTGGGGAATTCTGGGAGTTGAAGTCCACAAGCCTTAAAGTTGCCAACGTTGGACACCCCTGCTAAAGAGTAACAATTTTCAGCTAAAGTTTCCCCCCTTTGTGGGAAGGGAAACTCAGCCATCAACCTACCACAAACAACGCCTACATTCTAGATTTGCCAACACGCTTAACCAAGTTAGATCCGGTGGCTGCTTTGGCCCTTCTTCCTACCATTTGCCTGGTTTCAACCTTCAATCGTTTCATTGGCGGTTGAGCCTGTTCTGTCCTTGGCACAAGAGAGATGTGAAGTTGTGTGGCATTTTCCCTTTTCATTCTCCAAAATGCAATGATCCAACTGTGATTAGCTGATCCGATTCCAAATTATATTCAAATGGAAAAGCCATTTGGAAATTTAGCAGTGCAGCCAGAGACGCACTCTGGAAACGCCTTAAAAGAAACCAGAAGGTGTCAGAAGGTGAATTTTTGCTGGAAAGACCCTCTCCCCGTTCTTTTTAAAAAAATCTCCTTTTTAGAGAGTGGCTTTGCTTTCAGTAGCAGCCATCTGGATAACTCCCTAATTTCATCCAACACTCATTAGTATGTTTGCTTTCCGAAGCATGAACCACTAAGTGATGTAGTTAAAGGGACACATCCCAAAAACTGATAAAAGGTTTCCAAACCCTAGTCAAATACCATGAGAAACACACAGAGAGAGACACTTCAACACTCTTAATTTGCAAACTGTATTTGCAACCACAGACTCCTTTTACAAAGCCACTAATCCTATCTGAATGTTTTTCTCCCCTTTTCTTTTATCCATGCAATAGAAATGAGCCAGGTTTATTATTCATGCTGCATCAGTATTTTTTTTAAACTTGAAACTTTAAGAGGTGTGGACTTCAACTCCAAGTATTCCCCAGCCTATCTATCTATCTATCTATCTATCTATCTATCTATCTATCTATCTATCTATCTATCTATCTATCTATCTATCTATCTATCTATCTATCTATCTATCTATCTATCTATCTATCTAGATATAGATATAGATATAGATATAGATATAGATATAGATATAGATATAGATATATAGATATAGATATTGTCCTTAATAGTATTAAAAACACGAATCCCGGGTATACACATAATGTGAAGTAAAATAAGGTGATCACCAGGATAAAATCATAACACAAATGTTTAATCTACAAAACCAAGATAGATAGATAGATAGATAGATAGAGAGAGAGAGAGAGAGAGAGAGAGAGAGAGAGAGAGAGAGAGAGAGAGAGAGAGAGAGAGA
>NW_015414864.1:10412-12118 GCF_001527695.2 Protobothrops mucrosquamatus | reverse complement strand
AGGACCTAGCGGTTAGGATCCTGAGAGACCAGTTGGAAAAACAAGGAAGAGCTGGACATCAGGATTCCCTGCACACCGAGGATTTAGCGCAGCTTTTACAACTATGCTTAACAACTTACTTCACCTTCCAGGGTGTCACATATGAGCAAGTAAAAGGTACACCTATGGGCTCCCCAATATCCAGCGTGGTGGCAGAGGCAGTTCTCCAGCAGTTATAGCGAGAGGTTAATGGCCCGTTACCAGCCCAAATTTTGGGCTCGATACGTTGACGACACTTTTGTTGTCGTCAAACGTTGTCACCAAGATGACTTTATGGGAGTGTTAAACTCAATATATCCGGATATAAAATTTACAGTGGAGGAGGAGATCCAGGGCTCGATAACCTTTCTGGACGTTTTAGTCCAGCGCTCATTAGACGGCATCCAAAACACCAAAGTCTATCGAAAGCCCACACATATGGAGTGCATCCTCCACTATTACAGCAATCATCCGATCTCCCATAAAGTCAGCTGTGTTAGGACCCTATTTAAACGGGTACAATCGCACTGCAGCACGGCTGAGTCAAAGGCAGAGGAAAGGAAACACCTGTTCCATGTCTGCCGGATGAATGGCTACCCCCCCAGGTTTATCAAATGGTACAGCATGGCATTGGAACCCCAAAACAAATGGCAGAGCGATGAAGAACCCCCAACACGAACTGTACAGGTGTCCCTGCCATACATCAATAATGTGTCAGAGGCCACGGCCAGATTACTGGCACCATACAATATAAAAGTGGCCCACAAGCCCAATCAGACTCTGCGGGTGAAAGTAATGCACCCCAAGGACCAACTCCCCACCGCTGAGAGATCGGTGATCATCTATAAGATTGGGGAATCATATTCCCAGATTTGGGCTCATATGACTGAACATGGGCATCGCTTTGACTTTGAGAACACCCAAGTCTTAGCCAACGATGCTACGAAGGGAGGTCGCCTGCTAAACGAAGCGTGGTTTTCAGGAACAGATTCAATCAACCGCCATGTGGACTTGTGCTTGGCACACCAAGCCCTAAGAACGTGGAATACTAGCCACCGTGCTAACAACCAAAGAGAACCCAATCATAAGCTGTACAACTGGAAAAAGAACACCCCACGGAACTTTCACCAACCTCCACCTAATCATGCTGGTAGCGCCTGGACTAACTATTCCCCACCATCGGATATACAACCTCCGTCTGGCCTTCAACAGGCTGATCCCAATGAACAACCACCGCAGGGACCCTCAGGGCTTCTAATAAGCGGGTCCCCATTGGAATGGAGAGACAATACACTTAACTACAGAGTGGGATCTGGGAGACAGGAGGACAGACGGGATACGATGAGATCGGAAGATCGGGGTGAGGATGAACCATCCTCCAACGGCACCGTTAGGCACGCAATGACGACCCGATCGAGACGGAATGAAGGGAAACACCCCCTTCCGGCGTACTTGACAACTCGCCGGCAACGGATTAAACGACAGGGCGCTGCCAATGGGGTGGTGATTGAGGACATCCTGGGGAGGTGCGAGGGGGAAGAAACTGGAATGTGTTATAGATCACGCAGGACTGTGTATGAGAGCGAGGGTGAGAGGGAGAATGGCAAGAGGGGGAGGGAAGAACCCGCACTGCGGCACAGTGAGATTAGCAGGCAAGAGCAAAATGGGGGTTGGACTTACAAGAGCAC
>NW_015414864.1:0-1054 GCF_001527695.2 Protobothrops mucrosquamatus | reverse complement strand
GCTCAGGAAGTGAAAGACCTGGATCCTGAAGAGGAGGTGGATAGACTTCACCAGCCGGTGGTATGACGACCACGAAAGAAACCAGACAAGGCCCCAGCAGCCCTTCAGTGTCTCGGTTCCAGAGGACGCCACAAGCGCACAGACTGCCGATTCCGCTCCGCCATTTGCCGGGCATGTGGTAAGCAAGGCCACATTGCCACCGTTTGTTTGGGTCACCAGCAGGTGCAACCTCGGGAAGAATTCCTTTGGAAAGGTACCAGGGTCCCCAGCCAACACAGGGTGGGTTTCTGCGCGTTGCATAGAAGCATTTTGCGAACAGGGACAGACAAGCCCCTTAAAAAGAAACTTCGCATTGATGTACAGTTACAAGGGGTTCCCTTATCGATGGAGCTGGACACCGGGTCCGCTCTATCGATCATTTCACACAATACCTTTAAAAGGATTTGCTGCAGTAGTGGCCTTCGAGTCAAACTCAAGCCATCGAACTTAATTCTTACTGACTTTCAAAATTCAAAGGTTAATGTACTTGGAGAAGCCACGCTCAAAGTGCAGCGTAAGGCGTTCCAAGGCCTCTTAGACGTGGTGGTTGTTGGGGGTGAGTGTACGAGTCTAATTGGACTAGATTGGTTTGAGGCCCTGGGAATCCAGGTGACTGGCCTGAATAGTCTGCAGACTCCAGAAATTGCAGAAGTCTGCAGAGAGTTTGCGGATGTGTTTAGTTCAGAGCTTGGTTCATACAAGGGGCCTCCCATTGCCTTGCGGTTGAACCCAAACATCACACCGGTTAGGATTAAGCCTAGGAGGGTGCCCTTTGCCCTCAAGGGCAAGATTCTACATTTAGCAAGGTTCTACATTTAGCAAGGTTCTACATTTAGGCAAGAAAAACCAATTGCACAAGTACAGCATAGGTGGCACCTTGCTCAATAGTAGTAACTGTGAGAGGGACCTCGGAGTCCTAGTGGACAATCACCTAAATATGAGCCAGCAGTGTGCTGCAGCTGCCAAAAAGGCCAACACAGTGCTAGGCTGCATTAACAGAGGGATAGAATCAAGA
>NW_015414863.1:0-1706 GCF_001527695.2 Protobothrops mucrosquamatus | reverse complement strand
TTTTATTTATTTATTTATTAATTGCATTTATATCCCGCCCTTCTCCTTACGGACTCAGGGCGGCTGACAATTGAATAAAATACTAACATATATACATACTTAATTAAAATTTGATTAAAACGAAATATTTAAATATGTCCAATTTAAAAGTAATTAAAACCCCCTTTAAAATCCCTCAGGCCAGTCCCGCTAGTTGGAATTGCAGGTGATCAAAAGAACGTAGCTGCATATTCCTTTTTATGATTGTTTTTTTCCCTTTTATTTTATTTTTTGGGTAAATAATGTGAAGACTTGACATTTACATTGGAGGAAACATGTAATTATTGTGCCTCATAGATTATTTATATACATTGATGATTGGCATTTCATTGGTACTCTATATGTAATTTTTTTATCCTACTGTTGTATTGTTTTATGATAAAAGAAATGTGACTTGTGTGGAAAGGATTTATAGTATTTTTATTAAAATTATAATTAAATTATAAAAACTAACAAAAAAGAAAAAAATAGAAAATGCAGGAAAGGAAAGAAATAGAGAGAAAAACAAAAAAATATAAGAATATACTAAAGAAAAGAAAAAAGTATAAAGAAATAGTTTCTCCCTTCATCACAAACATAAACAATTTTAATAATTTAAAATACAACAAATGTTCCATTCTTCCCATATCATATCTTTTATCTATAAACAAATGCTTAAAGGTTTTTCATTAAGTTCTGGTCAGCAAAAGTCTACTAAGGATTACTAAAGATAATTCCTCTCCTCTCCTCTCCTCTCCTCTCCTCTCCTCTCTCTATTGGCAATGAGCTATCAATAATTAAATTATTAAATTATTGATTCCAGTGATTTCTTTCAGAACATCTCTTATTAAATTGATGTGAGATCTATACTCTAGAGTTCCACAGATCACAGTTTGAAAACTCTTGGATAGGCCAGTGAAGTTGCAAGCCTCGAAACCACATACAGGAATTGGTGCAAGATGAATTTCTCAGCCATAGTTACAGAGTGGCTTGATGAGCTATTTTTTAATAACCACTGGACTTTCTAACAGATGTGTTCTCCTAAACCCCAAATCCAGGTGGAATGCTAACAATGAAATATCCCCTTGAGCAGACGATATTTTTTACTAGCATGTATCTCAATTAGGGGAATTTTTTCCTGGGCCTGTTTGCCGTTATAATTTTTTGGAACAATGAATCAATTGATATCATAAACCTCCTGATTTTTTTTGTTTACAGTATTTTGTAATCCTCCATTCCTTTTGCAAACCAGCACAATGGGGTAGCTGCTAGGTAAGGATATCAACTCATTCTCTATGTAAACCAAGGACTGCTGTGACCCAAGGCAGTACTAAATTTCCATCCCATATCTTGCAGTTATTCCTTGCTGATCATTCTCTTGTATATAAAAGCAGTAATGCCTGAAGGCACAATGAAGTCACAAAGAATAGACACCCAATGAATCCTGTCACCACAATCTTACTTGGCAACTATCACATACTTCTACTAGATAAAACTTCTCCTTCCTACTCTCATTTTATGCCAGATCTCAGTTTAACTACAGTTGATGAGATCACAGATCCTCAAAATTAGTGTGTGAATCTTACAACAGTATGTGGAAAATCTCTCAAACAGATAATTACTTGGTAATAACTGCATGTTAGAGGGCATATTGTTGATTACTCAGAACAAGGGCAGCATATTTCTCT
>NW_015414862.1:0-1707 GCF_001527695.2 Protobothrops mucrosquamatus | reverse complement strand
GGGACCCAGGGGGGACTCGGGGCTACCTTCCTCCTGGCCGGCCGAGGGAGAGCAGGAGCAGCCCCACCTGCCCGGAGCGGGGCCGAGGAGCAGCCTTGCCGGACGCCCAGAAGTTGCACCGCCGCCCAAAATGCCCCAAGTGGGGAAAAGGCGGAAAAGAAAAATCCTCCGCAACGGAGCTCTGAAAAGTCAGAGCTGGGGGGGGGGGGGATAGGGAGAACGCGAGAACCTTCCTAGAGAGGCGCCTCGGAGACGTCTCCTCGCCCTTTCCGGTTCCATTTCCTCTCCCACGGGAGAGTGGGCGCTCTGGCCCCTCATTCCTCTCCTCCTCCGGTGGAGCGGCGGGAGTTTCAAAGCTGGGAAAGCGCTGCTTCCCCGTCGGAGGACGCCGGGCGAGCCGCCTCTTTCCCAGCCGGCCGGAGGCCGGGAGCCCTTCCCTC
Organism: Protobothrops mucrosquamatus; assembly: GCF_001527695.2. Lineage (NCBI taxonomy): Eukaryota > Metazoa > Chordata > Lepidosauria > Squamata > Viperidae > Protobothrops > Protobothrops mucrosquamatus. The sequence continues at coordinate 1,267 of NW_015414862.1, read as the reverse complement.
CCTCCCTCCTCCCCGGGATTGGGAAGAGGCGGCCGGGGATCCTCGCTCCCTGCTTCCCCCCGAAGTTTGGGGAGGGGGGACTCGGACGACGGACCTGGCAAGGCTGAGATGGCGATGGAGGATGGGCTGCGTAGTAGGGAGGTGGGCGAGACGGAGGTTCTGCCGTTTCCAAAGAGCCTGCGGTGATGATGGATCCGGCCATGGTTCCTCCAGGGACAGAGACCAGCCTTAATCATGGCTTAATCATAGTTTACTCCCAGCCCTGGAAGTCAGCCCAGCCGTCCAGGGCCCTCCGGCAGGTCTTCCTGAAGCAGAGGCGGTGCAAAGATCGAGTTTGATCCCCTGCCTCGCCTTTCGTGATTTCCTACGGAGCTCCGTCTCCACTCAGGGATGCCTCTTCCCGTGTATGTTGAGCCCAAATGGAGCAGGGGTAGGCAACCTTGGCTCTTTTATGACTCGTGGACTTCAACTCCCAGAATTCCTGAGCCAGCCATGCTGAGGGGAAAGGGAGAGGTTTCCAAGGTGAGCCATGCTGGCTCAGGAATTCTGGGAGTTGAAGTCCACGAGTCATAAAAGAGCCAAGGTTCCCTACCCATCCTAAACCATCTTCTTAACAAATAATTTTGGCCATCTGCCCACATCAGATTATGAATGGTAATTATGGAGAAGAGGTCATCCATTTTGGACCTACCCAATATGGAGTATTACAGTGGACCACAACTTCTTTCAAAAAGATTTGAATCTTGGAAAACATTTGGTAATTACGACAGACCCCTTCAAACTGAAAACAAATGTAATTTAGAATAACTGTATCACGTAGGACTCTTGAGCAATATGAAATTAACCTTTAATGACTATAATGTATTTAATTGCATAATATTTCTGACATGCTGCATGAATTCAACAGAGGCAGAAGTGTTTTGCTACTGATTTTTGTTTGTACTCGGCGTCTGATGCATCTCGCTGAACTGTCCAACAGTAATCAGCAGGCATTGATGGATTCCATTGATGGGTGAATAAGTGATAAATCGATTTTTTAAAGGGGTTTGAAAGAGAAGTTTCTTCTTAATTCCAGGTTGCTTCTCTCTTGATTAGTTTCTATCCATTGTTTCTTGCCCCCTGGTGCTTTGAAAAATAAGTTAATCCTCTCTTCTTTGTGACAGCCCCTCAAATACTGGAATACTGCTATCATGCCACCCCCATCGTTTAGATCAGTGTTTCTCAACCTTGACAATTTTAAGGCATGTGGACTTCAACTCCCAGAATT
>NW_015414861.1:0-1707 GCF_001527695.2 Protobothrops mucrosquamatus | reverse complement strand
AAAGTTAGAGAACATGTCTTCATTTATTCATTTTGATTGCCGAAAACCGCAAAAGGGGAACATACTCACAAAGAACCCTGACAGTCTTCCTTAACTACAAAGAGGGAAAGATATATTCAAGAATCATGGCATAATTAGAATGACTGCTAACTGAAAACACGAGCAAACTCTCAATTTATTATTTTTCCAGTCCAATCCCAATCACATCTATAGTAATGAATTCTGAGGCTGGTTCCATATAACCACGGGCATCCTCCTTTTCCCAGGGTTGTCTGCAGGGAAAAGGGACATGTCCGAAAAGTCAAGGTGTCTTTTACATTTCTTGCACATAAAAATGGATGGGGTCTCAACTGTGTGATTGTAATCACTATCTTGCCTTTTCTTAATCCTTCCCTTCCCCTCTGCACTGCATCCCCAACTATAAGCAGGATTGTCTCTTCCCTGCTTGGAGTTTGGTCTGATCTTCTCCTTTTTGAGCTAATCAGTCTTCCCACAAGTTGACCAATCCAGGAACGCTATCTAGTATCTAACTGGCACACAAACCCTTCCTTGTTCTTCTTTTAACACCTTTCCTGTAGATTTGGGGGAAGGAGCTGATATTGTACTTCATCTCTGAAATCGCAGAAATTTGTGTTAATTCAGCTACTATATGTGAAACCAATGTAAAATCTCTTAGTATTAGGAAAGACACTGTTCCATGGACAATGTTTATGCATTTAGACAATAGAATAAGGAGAAAATGGCAAATGAAGTAGCAGCTGAAGGTAAATGCAAAACCAACTGAATAATTTAAGAGGCTGAAAATAAAATAATTGGTAATTTTTGTTAAGCGCAAAGTCAAAAATGACCCAGTGAGCAATTCTGGGTGTCTTCTTTCCTGAAAGGTAGACCAATTACCACTTCCTAATTACCTGGGAAGAAATCCCATGTAATTCAGCAGGATAGGCATAGGATTGGCTAGTAATCAACTACAAAGATTATCTGACAGCTAAAGTTTTCCAAAGTTTTCCTAAACAGTGGTATTAAAAATGGATTCCTCTAATTAAAGCTATCCGTTGATAGCCATAATCCAGCATTCTGACTCGTAGATGTCCTGACGGCAGCTGTTTCTCCATCTCCTTCCTTTGGCCAGTTCATTATTGGAAACTATAATCAGTCTCAACTTCTGGAGCATGTGAAATACATGTTAGGAAATCTGCAATTTTTCTTTGTGCACACTTGTAGGTTGTGAAACATTTTACAGGCGTGCAATAATGGAATGCAAAGCTGCCTGTTGCAATGTGGAAATGACACAAGCAAAGCTAGGAACGTCCTGTATCTTGGAAGTGGTCCTGCTTATGCTTCAGTGTTGAAAAATATTGGGGGGATGATATGGACATTTCTGGAGTCCTAAAAATCACAGAATTGGGAGGGGTCATGTAGGCCATTGAGTCCAAGCCCTCTCTTCAGTTCAAGAATCCAAACTTCAGAATCTCAGAGAAATGCTTTCTCAAACCATATCTTTGTTTTTATTTTTATTATTATTATTATTATTTTAATTTCTATACCGCCCTTCTCCCGCAGGACTCAGGGCGGTGCACAGCATATTAAAACAGATATACATATCAATAAAAATAAAAACCCCTCTAAAACCAAATTAAAACCAAATATTCGAAGCTGTGTTCCAATTAAAATTATACTTAAAATCGTCCCTAAATAAAATCCTCC
>NW_015414860.1:0-1707 GCF_001527695.2 Protobothrops mucrosquamatus | reverse complement strand
TCCGGAGTCCGGGAACCTCCGTCTCCCAAATGCCTTTGCTCCCTTTTTTTTGGGAGCGAAGCGAGTCGTTGCCTCCACCTCCGCGAATTATAGAGACTTGTGAGTAATAATAAGCGGACGGAATTGCCCGGGGATACTGGACTTTGATCAATCTAAGACTTTAACTCAATTTATTTACATCTTCCCTATTGAACTGGGGGGAAAAAAAGAGAAAAAAGATGGCTGCGGTTTGCCTTTCTTCAAAGTGAGAGTGATTTTTTTTCTTTTTTTCTTTTTTAACTTTCACTTTCCGGTGGAGCTGAATGAAGAGGGAAACTGTTACCCCTTGTAACATTGATATGGAAAGTTTTAGTGATCTCTTTTTCTTTTTCTTTTTTTTTAATGAAAGAACTTTGGATTTGATTTTGGATTTCCCCCCCTTTTGTTTCCGAAGCTGTGCTTAAAGAAGTTTGAAAAATGGCTTTACTTGAGGGAACTTCCGCTTTGTTTAAGGATTTTTAACAGTTTAACTTTGAAGTTAATTTTTTTTTTTAATTTTATCGATGGTTTTATTTGAAGACTTACAAAAAGTTTTGAAACAAATTAGAGAGAAATCTGAAGATTTTTTGGAAAGGGAACTACAAGGATTTTGTCAGAACATATCATTTGCTTTATAAGGTATTGCAGAGGCTAGGACGGAAGGAAAAATGGAGCCTGTAAAAGCTGAAAGTGGACTGACAAAGTCTCAAGAAGAAGATTTGGATTTTAAGGAAGATATCGGGAAGGATTGGTGGCAAAAGCGGAAACTGGATTGGAAATATCTAAAGAAATTTTACATGGATACAGAGAAGAGGTGTGATGGACTCAGTTGTGACTTTGGGATGCAATTTTAAAGAAATACTTATAGAAATGGAAAATTATAGTATTGCATACTAGGAGAAGCAGCTGGGGGATTTTTTTAAGAGTATCTTGTGATGTAATAATATAGGTATTTTTGTTCGAGATATTAAGAGATTAATTTTAAAATTTTTTGGAGAAGGAGATGAGATCTGGTGGAGGTGTGGATTCAAAAGGGATTTTTGAAGAGATGCTATCTTTAATGTGATTAATCAATATATTATAAAATGTTACTTTCGATATGACATATTGATAAGGTGATATATCTGACTTTGGGATGTAATTTTAAAGAAACATTTATATTTTTGCTCGAGATATTAAGAGATTAATTTAAAAAGAAAAAAAAGAAAAAATTATTTGGAGAAGGAGATGGGATATTTTGATGGAGGTGTGGATTCAAAAGGGTATTTTGAATTTTAGTGGTTAAGAGATGCTATTTTTGATGTGATCAATTAATACTTTGGGACGTAATTTTAAAGAAATATTTATATGATTAAAAGGGTTTTGAATTATAATGGTTATTTTAGTTACATGCTAATTGGCATTAATTAATATTGTGGGATGTAATTTTAAAAGTGTTCTGAATTTTAATGGTTATTATGGTGGAGTTGTGGAATTATAAGAGATTTCTGAAAAAAAATACTTATATATGGAAAATTATAGCATTGTATATTAAGGGGTGGAGGGATTATTGTTTATTATAAAATGTTACTTTTGATATGATATATTGATAAGGTACTTTGGGATGTAATTTTAAAGAATTAACTTTAGTGGTTACATTAGTTACATGGTAACTGGCATTAATTAATATTGTGGGATGTAATTTTAAAA
>NW_015414859.1:0-1707 GCF_001527695.2 Protobothrops mucrosquamatus | reverse complement strand
GACTTCGAACTAAAATACATCCCAGGAGGGAAGAACTTCCTAGCTCAGTGGTTCTCAACCTTTTTAATGCCGCGACCCCAACCGGTTGTAAGTCGAGGACTAAACCGGTTGTAAGTTGAGGACTAAACCAGTCGTAAGTCGAGGACTACCCAACCGGTCGTAAGTCGAGGACTTTCCCTGCCCGGGAGCGCCATGCATGCGTGGTTCCGCCCCCTGCGCCGGCCGAGGCGTAGGTGGCAAGCGGCAGAGACGGAGCAGGCCGACCACCAGCTGGCCCAGCCCAAGGGAGGTAAGGCACCCACCGGAAAAGGGGGAAAAAAATGGCGGACAAAAAAAATGGCGGACAAAAAATGGCGGACAGCCTTGCTTGGCGACCCCCGTGAAATGGTCAATCGACCCCAAATGGGGTCCCGACCCACAGGTTGAGAACCACTGTCCTAGCTGATGCATTGTCCCACAATACAAAAGCACCCGGCAGGAGGTGATGAGTTCTGTCATTCCCAATAGACAGTAAGCGACGCAAGCAATGACCAGACTGCAGGAGAAAAAGAGAGGCTCACCCCCCACTGATACATTTACACAACAGCGGAAGCAAGAGCTGCAAACTGATGCATGGTTTGTGGCTCATCCGAAAGAGTTAACCATGAGAGAGAGGTTGGCATTGAAAGGGGACAAATTGTATGTCCCAGACTGCCTGCGACTGCAAGTCCTACAATGCAGCCACAATGTCAAGCAAGCAGGTCACTTTGGGTTCCTGAAAATGCTGCATCTCGCTAATCATCGCTAATGAAGGACATTGAGAGCTATGTGGGGAGCTGTGCTGTCTGTGTGGCCAGCATAAAACTACCAGGGAAGAGTGCAGGACTGTTGCAGCAGGTAGCTGACTGACCAGACCCTGGGAGGAGATAGCCATGGACTTTATAGTGAGAGAAATACTGTGATCTGGACTGTGATAGACCTACTTTCCAAGCAAGCCCACTTCATTGCATGTACTGGATTCCCCTCAGCCCAGAAGCTAGCGAAGATGTTTTTGCAACACATCTATTGGCTGCATGGGGTGCCTAAATGCATCATTTCAGATCACGGGGTCAATTTACTACTAAGTTCTGGAGGGAGTTTGTAAAAATGATTGGGTCTTCCAAGGGGCTCAGTTCTGCTTTTCATCTGAGTACTAATGGATCGGCAGAATGAGCTAATGCAGTAGTGGAACAGTACCTGCATTGCTACGTCAACTATCAGCAAATGAACTGGTCAGAACTCTTGCCATTTGCCCATTCCAGTGTGCCCACAGCAACCCCCATCCTCAACCACCCTAAGTGACTGGGTGGCTTCTTTTCAAAGGATTTGGAGTGATGTGAAGAAGGCTCTAGCTAAGGCAGCTGAAAGTCAGAAAAAACAGGCAGTTAAGAAGCGAGCTCCATTTGGGCGGGCAAAAAATCTAGGATAAATATTAAAACATTACAAGATAGTAAGAGTAGAGGGGGTCTTGGACTCCCTAAATGGGAAACCTATTATTATGCGGCAGGATTGTTATGGATCAAAGATTGGATAAACTTGGATAATGAAAGGATATTAATGATTGAAGGACATGATCTACAGGTGGGTTGGCATGCATTTTTATGGGCGAACCAGAAGAAAACATCAACATATTTCCAGCAGCATCAGATAAGAGGAGCATTGATCGGGATATGGGAAAAAATAAAAAAA
>NW_015414858.1:0-1707 GCF_001527695.2 Protobothrops mucrosquamatus | reverse complement strand
GGTATGATATTGTACGAGCATGTGCTAAGCTGTGCGGCTGACAGGCTGGTTGCAGTTGTTTGTTACTGCTAATTTAGCTTTGGTGTTAATGAATATGTAGCTTGTTCAGTAGCAACTATCTGAAAAAAGTTAATTAAACTTTGAAACAACCTAATTCGGTATTATGGCTCACATTTTGAAAGACAACGATCAAAGAGACTGCAGTATAAACTTAAAGCAAGCACAGGGGAGCCTCAGAGTATGGTCAAAAAAGTCAAGATGGTATCTCTGACGGTGCAGTTGAAGCTGGGCCGTTTTTTCGTGATGTTTTTGTGCCAGGCCTTGTGGGGGCCCCTGAACTGGCATGAAACTGGTTGTCCTCATTGCCCACCTCAATCCTGACTCTTTTTCCAGTCAATGCAGCCCCCCACATGTCCTCCAAGGGAGGCGCCTGGCCCAGATGGGGAGCTTTTGTGCGTCTCGAGGCTGTCTTGGCCAACAGGCGTCTTGGAGGGACGGCGCTTGAACCCCAGGACGGAGGGCCATGGGGAGATCCTGGCAGCCACCGTCCTGGTCCAAGGGCAGATGGCCCTGGGCAGCCCCCACTGTCTCCTTGCGCGTCTAAGGGCCCTGTGTGGTTAGAAAACTGGCGTTCCCCTAACTCGGCATTTCTCAACCATGGCAGCTTGGAGATGTGTGGACTTCAACTCCCAGAATTCCCCAGCTAGCTTTGCCATTTCCATTGCTGATCAAGGCGGTTGTTAACTGACATGTCCCTGATTTTACAACCTTTTTTGCCATAGTTAAATTAATCACTCAGTTGTAATGTGAATCATGCAGCGAATCTGGCTTCCCGCTTTGACTTTGCTTGATGGGAGCCAGCAAAAAAAGTTGCAAGTGGCGTTTGCACGACCATGGGACGCTGCAGCGTCGTAAACACAGGCTGATCTCGTGACTGGTGTGTGTGTGCCGTGGTTGTAAGTGGGAGGACCAGTTGTGAGTCACTTTTTTCAGTGCTATTGTAACTTTGAGTGGTTGCTAACCGAATGGCTGTAAGTTGAGGATTACTGTTATTTTTTGCTCTGGAGTACGGTGGTTATTCCGGTTTTTCAAACTCTTCCAGCAACCTCTGGATTGCACAATGAATATGCTGCCTTGGAGGGGAGTGTGTGGGAAGAAGGCTTGTTTGTGGAGCACACCACACGCCCGGGGCCTGGGCGCTCTCTGCACACCCAGGGGCAAATGTCCCCTGGACCCAGCAGACCGGTTGGGCCTATTTGGGCCGAGGGTCCAATGGGGAGAGACAGAGAAGAGGCTTCTGTTCCTGGATTTACTGCCTTCTCCACCTGTTCGGAGGGGAATAATAATTTATTTATTTATTTATTTATATTTAAATTTATATGCCGCCCTTCTCCCCATGGGACTCAGGGCGGCTCACAGCATATTAAAAACATTGTACAAAAAAATTTTTTTTCCCCTGCTAAAAACCAATTAAAATCCAAATATTGGTAGCTGTGGCTCTTTAAAATTTGTTTAAAAATTGTCCCTATTTAAAACTCACCTTAGGTCAGGCCCGCTTGTTGAAAAAGCCATGTCTTGAGGGCGCGGCGGAAGGTTAAGAGATCCGGAATCGTCCGGATCTCGGGGGGTAGTTCGTTCCAGAGGGTGGGGGCACCCACAGAGAAGGCCCTCCCCCTGGGGGTCGCCAGCCGACATTGCTTGGCCGAC
>NW_015414857.1:0-1707 GCF_001527695.2 Protobothrops mucrosquamatus | reverse complement strand
CTATTCCAACAAGCGGGACTGGCCTAGGGTAATTTTTTAGAGGGGTTTTAATTATATTTTAATTAGACAACATTTAAATATTTCTTTTTAACTAATTTTAAATTTTGTAATTGTTTTTGGTGTATTTTAAATTGATTGTCAGCCGCCCTGAGTCCGCAAGGAGAAGGGCGGGATATAAATTCAAATAAACTAAACTAAAACTAAACAACTCTCTTCTAAGGAGAAGAGAAAGAGGAGATTTCTCTAGAAGCTTTCTATTCTTAGGCCTTCCAATGAGGAGATAGAATCCCTCCCTCCCTCCATCCATCCATCCATCCCTCCATCCATCCATGTTCCTAGCCATCCCTCCATCTCACCATCCCTCCATCCAAATCCTCACTCCCAGTTATTACACTGGTGGTTGCTAAAGTCTCGTGGTTGTGTCCAATTTCTTTAAAGGACTTGAAACACATATATTCCCAATTCTAGCCTTTTGGTTCCCACTGCAGTCCAGCTTCTTGAGGACACAGCAGACACAGTTGGGACCCTGGTATGGAAGAAGGTCTGGTCTTCTCTTCTTCCTTGCTCTTCACTCCTTCCTTGCCCCCCCCCAAAGATTAATTTGATGTATTAGGAATGCTAGTTCTAGATACCACATTTACAACCAAGACTCAAACTGGGGGGGGGGGAAGCAGAAAGCAAGAAATAAGAGAGGTTGGATAAAAGAGAGAAGAGAGAAAAGAGAAAAAAAGCCCAATGGATCAGTTGCCAGTCTGACAGCCAGCTAGTAGAATCAATTTGAGAGCATGCACATTTTTTTTTCATTCTCCATCAACTGTTTTAATATTTGTTCATCTGATTGCAAATGACAAACCATTCATCACACATTAAAACAGTCCAATAATTGGCTCCATACCTGTAATTTCTGCTCGCAAAGCTGATGGGTTTTTAAGGACTTTGGACTCTGTTCCTGGTCCAGCGTTTTCAGGTTCCAGCTCCCGATAATAAATACGATATCCCAAAAGAAGGCCATTCAGACTCTCTACTTTTGGAGGCTGCAAAAAATGCCCATGAAAAGGGTTAAGTCGCAACATGTCTCTGATAATTCACAAAAAAATGCCACTAAGAAATACAGACATATGTATTTCTAGACAATGATGATATATCTGGGTGTTGGTTCAAAATATTTTGCTGCATCACATGATCAAAACTTCCATTTGGAATATCTTGCCAAGTTGAGATGCCATGGAGAGATTATCCATCGACCTGGACAGGACATCTCTAGTGATCTTTGGAGTCAAGAGACAAGCTGAGATGAATAGGCCAGGATCAATGGGGAGGATGCTGAGGTACAAACTGCAATCTCAGTCTTGAAGAGTTCTTTGGAGGACTCTGAAAGAAGCTCTCCTCAGCCCAACAACGTTCACCCACTGGTGTCAGGGTGGTGTTAAAAGGCAGGAGAAACGAGGTGGATCCCTCTGGAACATCAGTTTCCTCAAGGAACAGCAGCCATCTCCTGTCTTCTGACGATCTTCTGAAATTGTCCCCATGAATTAGAAACCTCGCAAGTCTAGAAAGATTGAGAAGGATCCAGAGAGGCAATTTCCTCTGCTGACACAGGTTATTCATCAGGATTTAGCTAGGCAAGCTCAAGAAGTCAATCAAGGTGACAAAGTTGGCTTTCCTTCAACGTTCCAGCCACAAGGCTGCTCCTGAGGTAATCTGCTT
>NW_015414856.1:0-1707 GCF_001527695.2 Protobothrops mucrosquamatus | reverse complement strand
AAAAGGGAAATACAGTCAGCAAGAAAATTTGAACAGTGAGAATTTCTCTTGCAATCTTTTCTTTACCAAACAAGAAAAGAGAAACATTCCAGCTGGCTGAACATTGTCTGGAAAGAATCTGAATGATTTGTCCAATAGGGATCCAATACAATGTCTGCAGGGTAACACAAAGAGGGCAAAGTGAGAACTTATGATAAACTGAGGGATACAATGAATATCTATGATTTATTAAACTTGTATGCTTCCTGACTCACAACATTTACTGTATGGGTGCTTCACAACAATCAAACAAAACCATTACAATGAAACAGCAAGACGGCAAGCATGACATTCTGGATGCAATGATGCTTTTATGCATTTATCTTTAAATGAATTGATTAACCAGGGGGACATCTGACTCCCTGCTTAATCTTCAGCTTTTTACTAAATATTCTATTTAATCCAAAGTAAGCTTTACTTCTAAATGACACCTCTCTTATTACATTCAGCAACCAACCATATGCACACATTTCATAATTCAGGCTGATTCCAATCATCATAAGCTTTATCTAAATCAACAAATGTACAATTGACATTCTTTCCCACGTTCATATACTTCTCAGTGACCTGTTGAAGAGCAAAATATGGTCTGCACGTTCATTAACTCCCTTATTTTGTTCATTATTGTAGCTCATAGCCTTTCCATCAAAAATCTACCAAATACTTTCCGAGGCATACTTGAAAACAAATCCTTCTGTATAGTTCTAGCATTCCTAATACCACTTTTGCCTGCATGTAGGAGAACAATAATAGCATTCTTGGAACCATCACACACAGATACAGTCATATCACACATATAAAACAAAGCACACAGCACTCCAGAAGCAAACTAAATCCTTACTGTAATTTAATACAATTACATTGTCTATATGTGCAATGTTGCCCTCTTTTCAACGTTCCTCACAGCATTTATCACTTGCTTTTCATCAATTTTTTTTATTGGGCATTAATATTTTTAGTTTTTATTTCAATTGAATTTCCACATATTGCTATCCTCCCATTTCACAAATCTCTACAATATTCGTTTTATAGTAGGATTATCAAATATCAATTTCATCCTGAATAATTTAATCACTTTTAAAAAATTCCATTCACACTTTTGGAGGCTTCTCATTTATTCCTTTCTATCTACTTCCAAAGCAATATCTTTTTTTCATCAAACTGATCTACATTTCTCTGCTTCCTTTAATCTTATCCATTCCTTGTTCTCTTTGACTACAGTCTTCACAACAGTATTCTTCTTTCTATACCTGTTACAGTATGCAATATTTGTCTTTCATTTTTTTCCATAATTCCATAATTCTCCTAGATCTTGTTTTTTTCATTCTATAGTTATTATTATTATTATTATTATTATTATTATTATTATTATTATTATTATTATTATTATTATTATTATTATTATTATTATTATTATTATTATTATTATTTTAATTTGTATACCGCCCTTCTCCCATAGGACTCAGGGTGGTTCACAGCATATTAAAAACAAATAATATACCCAAAATACAAAAAATACACAATACAAAAATACAAAAGAATAAACCCCGATAAAAGCCGAATTAAAACCAAATATTACCAGCTGTGTTTCCAATTAAAATACTTTTAAAATTATCCCTACCTAAAATCCTCCCTAGGTCAGGCCCGCTTGCTGGAAAAACCATGTCT
>NW_015414855.1:0-1707 GCF_001527695.2 Protobothrops mucrosquamatus | reverse complement strand
GTTAGTTTGGTGAGCCACAACGTCTTGCTGTCAGTCAATGGCTACGCTCGCGTCAAAGACTGAAGATCACGGTCCAGGACGGGCGTGGCAACTTTGGCTGACTTGATCTGATTGGGCAGGAATACAGTCTACTACCCAATGGTGGAGTCTCCATCTCCGTGCTGAGAAAAGGCGTTCAGGTAAGACAACGCCCCTTCCAGGGGTCTCCAGCCTGTGCTATTTTAAGACTGATGGACTTCAACTCCCAGAATTCCTCAGCCAGCCATGCTTGGAGTAGTTCACCTATTCCAGGGTTCTCCAGCCTGTGCTACTTTAAGACTTGTGGACTTCAACTCCCAGAATTCCTCAGCCAGCCGTGCTCTGAGTAGTTCACCTATTCCAGGGGTCTCCAGCCTGTGCTACTTTAAGACTTGTGGACTTCAACTCCCAGAATTCCTCAGCCAGCCATGGCTGACTGGGGAATTCTGGGAGTTGAAGTCCACAAGTCTTAAAGTTGCCAAATTTGGAGGACCCCTGGAATAGATGAACCACATCAGATCATCAAAGCAACCGCCATGCTGGACACAGCTTGGGTGATCTTTAGCTCTCTTGAAAATGGGCAAGGATGTTTGACTAGATCCGGTATAACGGGGTCCGTGAATTTTCCTGCCACTGTTCAATCTTCAGGGGAGATCTGTTACACTATATTATCAGAATATGTTATGGAAACTGACCAAAGAGAGAAGCAACCTGGAATTAAGGAGAAACTTCTTGACAGTGAGGACAATTAACCAGTGGAACAGCTGGCCACCAGAATTTGTGGGCGCTCCATCACTGGAGGTTTTTAAGAAGAGACTAGACAGTCACTTGTCTGAGATGGCATAGGTTCTCCTGCTTGAGCAGGGGGCTGGACTAGAAGACCTCCAAGGTCCCTTCCAGCTCTACTCTATTCTAGAATACCTGGTCTCTTTCAAAAACTGAATTTGGAGATGAAACACTTAATATTTTCTCAAATTTGCTCCTTGACTTCCAGTTTACGTTTGAGGCCATAAGTGAAGGAAGGCAGGGAGGGAAGGATTGGGAAGGAAAGAGAGAGAATGAATGAGTGAAGGGAGGGAGGGAGGGACAGACGGATGGACGGACGGGAAGGAGCAGCGAAAGGGAAAAGGAAGGTAGGGAGAGAAGGAAAAAGTAAGGAAGGAGGAAAGAAGGAAGGAAGGGAAGGTGGGGGAGAGGAAAGAGAAGGAAGGAAAGGAAGGAAAAGGGAGGGAGAATAGGAAAAAGAAGGAAGGGAGGGAGAGAGAGGAAAGGGGAGAAAGGAAAGGGAGGGAGAATAGAAAAAAGAAGGGAGGGAGGGAGAGGAAAGAACGAAGGAAGGAAGGAAAAGAGGAGAGGAAAGAGGGAGAGTAGGAAAAAAGGGAGGAGAGAGGGAAGGAAGGAAGGAAGGAAGGAAGAAGGGAAAGGGGAGAGAAGAAAGGGAGGAAGAATAGAAAAAAGAGAGGGAGAGGAAAGAACGAAGGAAGGAAGGAAGGAAGGAAAAGAGAGGAAAGGGAGAGTAGGAAAAAAGGAAGGGAGGGAGAGAGGGAAGGAAGGAAGGAAGAAGGGAAAGGGGAGAGAAGAAAGGGAGGAAGAATAGAAAAAAGAAGAGGGAGGGAGAGGAAAGAACGAAGGAAGGAAGGAAAAGAGGAGAGGAAAGAGGGAGAGTAGGAAAAAAGGGAGGGAGAGAGG
>NW_015414854.1:0-1707 GCF_001527695.2 Protobothrops mucrosquamatus | reverse complement strand
AGCTGCCACAGAGAAGGCTCTCCCCCTGGGGGTCGCCAGCCGGCATTGTCTGGCCGACGGCACTCTAAGGAGGCCCTCTCTGTGGGAGCGGACTGGTCGAAGGGAGGTGTTTGGTAGGAGGCGGTCTTGCAAATACCTAGGTCCATTGCCATGGAGCGCTTTAAAAGTTGTTACTAACACCTTGAAGTGCACCCGGAAGTTTTGCCCCCTTTGTTCCACATTTGTTAAATGAATCACTGCAATTGTTAACTTAGTAACATGGTTGTTAAGTGAATCCAGCTTCCCCACTGACTCTGCTTGTTCAGAAGGTCGCAAGAGGGGGATCATGTGACCCCAGGACACTGCAACCATCATAAATATGAGTCAGTTGCCACGCATCTGAATTTTGATCAGATGACCATGGGAATGCTGCAATGGTCATAAGTGTGAAAAATGGTCATAAGTCACTTCTTTTCAGTGTCATTGTAATTTCGAACGGTCACTAAATGAAATGTTGTAAGTTGAGGACTAACTGTATTACCACAACTGGTTCGTCATGGCAAAAACCTTAATCTTTAATACTATTTTCTTGTGACACCAATATTTTCCGACCATCAGCTAAAATAGCACTGACCCTCCCCCCCCCACATGGTATCTATGATATTTAAAGCTTGGTATCAGGAGTCAAAAAATACTGTGCACTTTTGTTGTTGTTGTTATTAGATTCACTCTCTCTCTCTCTCCTTAAGAAGGAGAGCACACCACAGGCTCTTAGCTGTCGATACAATAGACCTAACTAAGCGACTTAGCCTTTCCCGTCACCAGGTTATTCCCTAAATAAAGTTTATCTTCACTTTCCTTTCACACAAATACCAGCCTTGAGAAAACTTGCTTATAAAAGTTAACCTCCTAACTCTACTGATTCTCTGTCCATACATTTTTTCTGCCGTATTAAATTATGCAATATTCAACCGTGTGGGCAGAAACAACTGTGTTGCTTGTATTTCTGTTTGCTATGCAGTTGGTAGATTGTCAATAAATCATGATTGCCCTCACTTCATCCCGATCCACAAATGTTTCAGAAATGCAGTCAATTTTGTTTGAAAAGTGGAAGATATCCTACTGTCCAGTAGCCCTAATTTAGGAGACCGCAGAGTGCAATGTCCTCTTCAACTTTGACATTTTTGAATTAGTGTTATATACTGCAGGGCTTTTCAACCAGTGGTACGGGTACCACCTGTGGTACATTGGCACTTGGCAGGTGGTACGCGACCATCCTAGAAAAGTGGTAGCGGGGGAGGGGAATGAGCTGAAACATTGGCAGCACTGCACAAGCCTGAGCGAGAGATTGCTGGATGTGCAGCGCTGTCAGGGCTCAGCGGAAGTGCCAGGAACAGCACCAGGCTCCAGCTGAAGCTCGGCACTGATTCTGGTGCTTCTGCTGAGCCCAGAAGAAGCGCCGATCAGCTGGAATGTTGCAGCATCTCCAGGGTCTTGTGATTTACATTCAGATGCTTGGCAACTGATTCATATTTATGACGGTCACAGTGTCCCAGGGTCATGTGAAGTGACCAAAACCTGCTGCAACCACCCAGCAGACCGGGGGGGGGGGATAAAAAACAAACACCCCCCCACCCCACCCCCACTGCAAATCCTCAACAGAAATGATCAACAATGAAAACCTCGGACAGGAGGAAGAGCGCCGCCGGGTGGGCAGGCAGCTGTCTT
>NW_015414853.1:0-1707 GCF_001527695.2 Protobothrops mucrosquamatus | reverse complement strand
GTGGGAGTCCGGCCCCGGGGCGGGGTGTCCCTCCAGGAGAGCCCCGGGCCTGCTCGGGACGAGGCCGCCGGGCCGCCACGAGGAGCCTCGTCAACCCCCCCGGACGGTCCCGCGCGGGGAGCCCAGGGCCCGGAAGGAGGGGGGGGCGGGAGCGAGTGGGGGGAGGCTAACGGGCCCGCGAACCAACACTTCCCCCCCCCCGCAGCCGACACCGGAAGGGCTCCGATCGTTTCCGAGGCAAACGGAAAAAACCGTCCTTCGGAGCCGGCGCTGATTGGTCAGAGGCAGTCCTGGCCCTGCCTCCACATCCGGTTCCGGAGCCCCTGCGCCTGCGCACTCTCGGCGGGGATCGTGCAGAGCGGTGTTCGCCGCCGCCATTAGCGGAGTTCGAGCGCGGAGAAGCGAAGGGAATCCCTGGTCGGAGCCGGCGGGGCTGCGGGGCCCGGAGCCCTCGCGAGGGGAAGGCAGGTGCGGGGAGTCCCTTCCCGTCCCACGCCCGCCCGCCCTGCGCCCCCTCGGGGCCAGGCCCGGCCTGTCCTTCGTCCGCGCTGCCCCGGGGGGGGGTCTCGGAGTCGTCGGGCCCGCAGGATGGAAGGGCGGCCGCGGCTCCCCCACGGCCCTTTCTCCCCCCCCCGATAGTGCCCCTCCCCGCGACCCTCCCCGGGGCGAGAGGGGGAGGCGTCGCTGCCCTTCCGGCCCCCCGCAGGGACGGGAGGCGGGTTTGCGCCCTCCCCCCTCCCCTCCCCTCCCCTCCCTCCCAGCTGGCTCGGGGGGGGGCGGGGGTCGTCCTGAGCTGAAGCGGGAAGAGGAGGCGGCGGGCCGTGAAGAAGCTCCGGGGGTGAATCTGGCCCTCCTCCGCTGGGCCTGCAGGGTGACGGGGGCCATTTTCCTTCCCAATCATTCCACCCTTTCATAGAGTGTCGCTCACCCCCCTGCAGAGGCTTTGTAGGGGAAGCCCCCGAGATGCCGCGTCTTTCTTCCCCGCAATTCTGCACGAGTTGCTTGCGCCTCCCAAGTTGCCTTAGGAGGGCAGGAAGGCCGGTTGTGGGAGCAGGGCACTCTCGGAGAAACGGGCCCGCCTGCGCCTCTCCTCTCCCCGTCAGAGATGGTCTCTGCTCTTTTTTCCCCAGGTTGCGTTCCTCACCATGGCGGGAGTGTTCCCTTTCCGGGGGCCTTGCCCCCCCCTGCCCACGCCCTTGACGCCGTTGCCTGACTACATGTCGGAGGAGAAATTGCAGGAGAAAGGTAACGGTCGTGGGACGCGTGGGCCTCCGACGGGAAGAGGCTTCGTCACTCGAAGTTTTTAAGAAGAGACTGGATGGCCGCTTGTCTGGAATGGTCTAGCGCAGGGGTAGGCAACCTTGCCTCTTTTATGAGTCGTGGACTTCAACTCCCAGAATTCCTGAGCCAGCATGGCTGGCTCAGGAATTCTGGGAGTTGAAGTCCACGACTCATAAAAGAGCCAAGGTTGCCTAACCCTGCGCTAGCGTCTCCTGCTCGATCAGTGGGTTGCCCTTGACGTGATGGCCCGCTGCCTGGAGGCCGTACGGGTCTGGATGGGGAGGAACAGACTCAGGCTCAACCCTTCCAAGACCGAGTGGCTGTGGTTGCCGGCGTCTCGGTATGGTCAGCTGACGCCATCGCTGACTATAGGGGGCGAATCTTTGGCCCCCTCAGAGAGGGCACGCAACTTGGGAGTCCTCCTGG
>NW_015414852.1:0-1707 GCF_001527695.2 Protobothrops mucrosquamatus | reverse complement strand
TGAGGGGATAAAGGAATGCAACAGAGAAGACTATGAACTTTGTTTTTATTTTGTTTTTTTGTTCTTTTGAAGAATAATGATCCCCCACCCCCACTTCAGAAAATAATTATCAAATACTAAATCTTGCTTTTCTATCTACTAAGAATGCAGGTGGCATTTCATCATGTAGGCTATTAACCAGGAAATGAAAAATATCAGCATGCCAGCAAGAATTAGGAAACCATAATTAGCAATGAAAAATGACAGAAAGTTTTGAAAAATGCTTTCAACATTTTGGGCAGAAATATGGGTTATGGTTTGGGAAGCAGCTTTAGATTTTCTGCCTCGTTTTTATGAAAGCCCCCTATGCACATGCTCTAATCTCATTTTATATGGAATTGATTAAGCTGTTAATTTGTTTTCAGCTTGGTTAGAAAGCTGCCTTCTATAATTTGGTCTTTGTACAGTGTTGGTTGAAGTTAAATTAAGGTAAAAGTGAAAAGTGATACTTGCTTTCTAATCACAGGAGGAGAAGGACCCACTGAATAAGTATGTGAATACTTATGTGCAGCTATGCAGTATCTACATGTGTGAGATGGAAAAAGCCTCAACAAGCATAATGAGTTTTTAACACATTACAGTTCTCAATTCATAAGGTACTTGTAATTTATTGTACACATAACCAGTATCTAGATCACGGAGTCAAAACTCGCCACGTCACGTGACGTATCGTGACTCTTTTTGCATTGCCAGCAATGGGGTGGGCATGGCTTCGGTATGATGAAACTGGCCCTTGGGCCAGCAGTTTGACACCCCTGATCTAGATAATTACTTTGTTTTGTCTTTCCTTCCTCTCACCTCATCCCATCAATCAATCAATCAATCAATCAATCAATCAATCAATCAATTAGAACAGAGCTGAAAGGGACCTTGGAGGTCTTCTAGGCAAGTGGCTGAACAGTCTCTTCTTAAAAACCTCCAGTGATAAAGCACACACAACTTCTGAGAACAAGCTGTTCCACTGGTTAATTGTCCTCACTGTTAGGAAGTTTCTCCTTAATTCCAGGTTGCTTTTCTCCTTTATTAGTTTCCATCCATTGTTTCTTGTCCTGTCCTCTGTCATGCCCACCCCCTCAGTCCTTCTTTTCTCTAGAATATATATGCATATTATATATTATTAGAAGCTTATGCTTCTAATAAAATGTATTAGTCTGAAGAAATTTTACAAGATTCTTTCTGATTTTTTTCTAGTTCCATTTTCTGGCTGTAGACTCCACAATAAAAATTCAATCCAACAACGAAAATCACTAAAAATTCCCAAATGAAAAAAGTAGGAGACCAGACTTAACTCGAAAGCAAGTAATAATAATAATAATAATAATAATAATAATAATAATAATAATAATAATAATAATAATAATAATAATAATAATAATAATAATAAAGTTGGAAGGGACCTTGGAGGTCATCTAGTCCAACCCCCTGCTCAGGCAGGAAACCCTATACCATTTCAGATAAATGGCTGTCCTGTCTCTTCTTAAAAACTTCCAGTGTTGGAGCATTCACCACTTCTGGAGGCAGGTTGTTCCACTGGTTAATTGTTCTAACTGTCAGGAAGTTTCTCCTTAGTTCTAGGTTGCTTCTCTCCTTGATTAGTTTCCATCCATTGCTTCTTGTCCTGCCCTCAGGTGCCTTGGAAAATAGCTTGACTCCCTCTTCTTTGTGGCA
>NW_015414851.1:0-1707 GCF_001527695.2 Protobothrops mucrosquamatus | reverse complement strand
AGTTTCCTCCTTCTTAGATCCCTCCCTGCTGCCGCTAAGTGCCACCTCTCGGGGTTCCAAACCCTTTCATTAAGGCCGGCCCTCGGAATCGTGTTGGGCCATGCCTGCGCGATGGGGGAGTCGCGCAGGGCCAGCAATTCCCTCCTGGAATACAGTTCCGAATCATGGCAGGAGGTCCAACAGCAGAGTCGGGAAGGGGAAAAGTCCTCGTGGTGGTGGTCAAGGGGTTAGATGGATTAGAAGAAGACGATATAGCTCGTAAGTCTTTGCACCCCCCATGAGAAAGAAAAAGGGAGGGGGGGAGGGAGTTACAGTCAAAGTCGGCCAGCCAGTAGCGTAGGCCTCCGGGCCCGCCAAGCACAGTCACATAGGTCCCCAGGGCCCCCAGGCACTCACCGTCAGGCATGTCCCTCCGGCCCATGCCTCCCTTGGGCCCTGTCCTCCGCCCGGGCCGTTCTTCCGCCCGGGCCGCTGTGCTACTGTGCTGGTGCGTCCTCCGGGCCGCTGTATAACACGCCGCTGAGCCGGCACAACCTCCGGGCCGCTATATGCCTCGTCTCTGTATGCCTCCTCCCTTTTACAGGCCGTCAGGCCATCCCGGCTCCACCAGGCCGTTAGGCCACCATGGCCTCATGTCGTTGGTCTTCCCAGGGCCGCCGAGCTGCCGTCGCGTCGAGCCACTGGCCGTCGCCGTATCAGGCCGCCGCCGCATCCGGCCGCCGCTCTTCCTGGCCGTTAGGCCCCAAAACGTCCGGTCGGCGATTTTCCCAGCCGCCAGGCCCCAAGTCCTCCGGCCACCGATACTCCCGGTCACCAGGCCCCGCGTCGGCCGGCCGCCGACCCTCCCGGCCGCTAAGCCCCAAGTTGACCGGCCGCCGATTTTCCCGGCCGCCAGGCCCCGAGACGACCGGCCGCTGACTTCCCCGGCCGCCCGGCTCCGCTCTACTCGCCCGGCCTCTCCGACTTTTCCGCCAGGCCTCTCCGCTCGGCTGCTCCGCTCGGCTGCTCCGCTCTCCGCTCACGGCTCCGCCCAGGTGGTCCCGCGGTCCGACACGTCTTCTTCGCTCGCCGACCCTCTCCTTCCAAACTCCGGCCGGCGAGCACCCCCGGTCCTTTCAAGGCTCCCCCATCTCCGCTGAGGACCCCGCGGAGACTACGGAGCCGAAAACAGTAGGTCCGCCATCACGCACATGCGCAGGCAATTTTTAGAGGTAAAGCTGCAAGGATGTTAACTTCATTTAATATATACTTGTATCAGAAGTGTATATCAGAAAAGATAGATATTTCTCTTTTTTAATACTTTTATTGATAACTTTATAAATACTAAAAAAGTGGAAATCCTGTACAAATTTAGAATACTATTTTATATTTATACTAAGTATAAAAATGCTATTATTTTTAATAGTGTTATTAGAAAAACATAGGAATAACATTTTTTATAAAATCTCTGCATTCTGGCTTGACTGTTCTTCAACTGATTTTTCCTAAATCCCAAACTTCAGATAAATTTTTTCTGCTTTCATAGAAGAATGCCTACTTTTCATCTACTCTCACTCAATTCTGCAATTTCCTGTAATCCAACTGAACTCTCAACATGGGATACACCTGCCCTAAATTTTCTTTGGATTTTAAATGAAGAAAAGTAATGTATGACATTGACTTTTAACATATTACAGCCTCCAATTCCCATGTTCAAGAAAGAGGCCT
>NW_015414850.1:0-1707 GCF_001527695.2 Protobothrops mucrosquamatus | reverse complement strand
TTATTATTATTATTATTATTATTATTATTATTATTATTATTATTATTATTATTATTAAAGACAATGGGGGAAGCCAGATTCATTTATCAGCCAGGTTACTAACTTAATAACCGCAGTGATTCACAATAACAACTGTGGCAAGAAAGGTCATAAAATGGGGCAAAACTCACATGCTTAGCGACACAAATTTTGGGCTCAGTTGTCGTAAGTCAAGGACCATCTGTATTTGTTGTTTTTTATGAACAAACTTCCAGATTTTATTCCAGTTTGGTGTGTTGTGAATTCCCCAGATTCAATAGAGCAGGAGGCATGTATATCTAGGTAATAAAATAAAATAAAAATAAGCACCGGGGGGGGGGGGGAGAACAATGGCTAAGATAAGCACGAAGAAGAGAAAATAATAATGCTTATTTAACTGGCCTGTTTGACATCCTCTGCATATAGATTTGTGTGTCTGAATTGCCATAAAGGCATCATAATCTCCCTTGACCTTGAAAGTAATGAAGTGAAGTGAGTGAGTCTATAGGGAAAGGATAAAACTTGGGCAATTGTGACTTGTGTCATCAAAACTCCCCCTCATTTTTTTAATGTGTGAGACAAAAATGAGCAGATCTTCAAGAGTAATCACAATGACTCTCATTTTGACTTTTTGGGTCAACAAAACAGGGCCTACAGAAGGTCCTAGAACGTTGTCCCTCTACCAAGGTTGCCTACCCCTGGACTAGAAAATAAACTCCATTATGGATAGAAGAGAATATTTGTAGATCACTGTTGAACTGGGTAGTGCTTGGTGCTCTCTGAGGGTTGGTGGTTTCCTTGCAGATGTTTCATGACCCAACTAGGGAACATCATCAGTGCTAGAAGGGAGTGAAATGTGGGAGGAAGAGGAGGAGGAGGAGGAGGAATGTGGGGTCCTTGGTGCTCTCTGAGATTGGTGGTTTCCTTGCAGATGTTTCATTACAGAACCAGGTAACATCATCAGTGCTAGAAAGGAATGGGGTTTGTGGAGAGGAAGAGGAGGAGGAGGAGGAGGACTATGGAGTCCTTGATGCTCTCTGAGCTTGATTTTCTTGCAGATGTTTCATTACCCAACCAGGTAACGTCATCAGTGCTCGAAGGGGATGGGGTTTGCAGAGAAGAAGAAGAGGAGGAGGAGGAGGAATGTGGGGTGCTTGGCGCTCTCTGAGCTCGGTGGTTTCCTTGCAGATGATTCATGACCCAACTAGGGAACATCATCAGTGCTAGAAGGGAGTGAAGTGTGGGAGGAGGAGGAGGAGGAGGGGGAACTGTGGGGTTATTGATGAACTGAGCTTGGTTGTTTTCTTATAGATCTTTCATTACCCAACTAGATAGCATCATCAGTGCTAGAAGGCAGTGGGGTTTGCTCTTGGTTTATATGCAGTCCCTTCTAGCACTGATGATGCTACCTAGTTGGGTAATGAAACATCTGCAAGAAAACAACCAAGCTCAGAGAGCATTAAGGACTCCATAGTTGTTGTCCTCCTCCTCCTCCTCCTCCTCTTCACAAATCCCACTCCCTTCTAGCACTGATGATGTTACCTAGTTGGGTAATGAAACATCTGCAAGAAAACAAGCAAGCTCAGAGAGCATTAAGGACTCCATAGTCGTCGTCCTCCTCCTCCTCCTCCTCTTCCTCCTCCTCCTCCTCCTCCTCCTCCTCCTCCTCCTCCTCCTCCTTCTCCTCCT
>NW_015414849.1:0-1707 GCF_001527695.2 Protobothrops mucrosquamatus | reverse complement strand
GTAATCGCGGGCAAACTCTGCCGACTGCTAACAGTTCAATCCTGACCAGCTCAAGGTCGGTAAAACGAGGACCCAGATTGTTGGGGGCAACAGGCTGACTCTGTAAGCTATGTAGAGAGGGCTGAAAAGTGCTGTAAAGCGGTGTATAAGTGCTATTGCTAAGTGCGAAGGAAGGAAGGAAGGAAGGAAGGAAGGAAGGAAGGAAGGAAAGGAAGGGAAGGGAAGGGAAGGGAAGGGAAGGGAAGGGAAGGAAGGATTGGGAATACAGGTAGTCCTTAAAGTGCTGTGAAGCGGTATATAAGTCTAAATGCTTTTGCTATTGCTACTTAACCATGATTGGTTAGCTAAGCCACAACTGGGATTCACAGTACCGAAAGCACATAGCATGATTTACAAACTGGGTTTAGAAACATGCTAAATCAAAACTAAGCAAACTACATTTTGGTTTAGGATTTCTCTCCAAAAACCCACACACTGAATGAAGCCCGGTTGTAACGAAGGGCTGTGAGAGTTGGGTGCTTTCGAATTGTGCTGGAGAAGTCTCTTGGACCGCAAGGAGGTCACAGGGAGAACAATTCATGATTAATAATAATTAATACCTAGAAATCGTGGCTGTTCCTCCAACACTGGATGTTTTTAAGAAGACTGGACGTTTGCCCGGAACGATATAGGAAGTCAACTCAACTTACAACCACAATACGACACGATACAAGGGGGCGCTGTGCTTAGAATGCAGGATCCCATCCAGGTTGGCTCTGCCCACTGCCAGCAGTTCGATCCCATCCTTCGGAGGTGGGTAAAATGAGGGCCCAGATGGTTGGGGGCAAATAGGCTGACTCTGTAAACCGCTTAGAGGGGGCAGTAAAGCGGTATATAAGTCTCGGGGCTGTTGCTATTGCTTTTGATATGATGGGTGGAGAAGAAACAACAGGTGGAAACTAATCAAGCAGAGAAGCAACCTAGAATGGAGGAGAAACTTCCTAACAGTGAGGACAATTAACCAGTGGAACAGCTTGCCACCAGAAGTTGTAGGGGGCTTCATCACTGGGGTTTTTTTAAAGAAGACACTGGACAGCCACGTATCTGAAATAGTACAGGGTCTCCTGTTTGAGGAGGGGGTTGGACTAGTAGACCTCCAAGGTCCCTTCTGATTCTGATTCTGACTCTCCAGGCACCACAACAACAGCATCGCTCTCGCATCAACAGGACACCTTCCTTTCTACATTCTTTGCTTTCTTTTTGCTTTGAAAAATGCCCCGCGCAATTTTTTATTTTTTTTTGAAGAACTCAAAGGTCTTCAAGGAGATGGCGAAGCACGAGTGGAATCTCAATGTCTTCACGGGGACAGGCGACGTCCTGCACCATCGTGGGAGATCCTGCGAGCTGTGCAATGGGGCCGAGGATCTGCGCTGCGCAAGAAGGACAAAGTAATCCCTCGGAGGTTTCGGTGCCGTCCGACTGCCAGAAAAAGGTTGAGGGGAAAAAAAAAAAGTGAGGTTTGCGAGACAGAGACGATCTCTACCCACCAGTGTTCACGGGAGGCGGCTCTAAATAGCATCGTCCTGATTCTGGAGTGCTGATAAGAGAAGAGGGAATATTTGTAGCTGAGGGTTGAACTGTGGGGTCCTGGGTGCTCTCTCAGCCTGGTGGTTTTCTTGCAGATGTTTCTTGACCCAACTAGGGAACATCATCAGTGCTAGAAGGGAG
>NW_015414848.1:0-1707 GCF_001527695.2 Protobothrops mucrosquamatus | reverse complement strand
AAGAAGAAGAAGAAGAAGAAGAAGAAGAAGAAGAAGAAGAAGAAGAAGAAGAAGAAGAAGAAGAAGAAGAAGAAGAAGAAGAAGAAGAAGAAGAAGAAGAAGAAGAAGAAGAAGAAGAAGAAGAAGAAGAAGAAGAAGAAGAAGAAGAAGAAGAAGAAGAAGAAGAAAAAAAAGACGGCTGAGAAATTGAACAAACCTGGTTTCTAAAGAACTGCGGAGGAGGAGGAAGAAAGTTGCGGGGGAAACACATCTTGGGAGGTAATTAAGTTGGCGGGAACGGTTATGTGACTACATTCTACAATTGGTCGAAGTTTTCTCTTCAGAAATAAGTGAACAGCTTTGGTAACGCGGCACAGGCAGCTTCCTTAGTTTTATGACTGATTAACCTTAATGGGAAATCAGATATTAGAATTTAGCAGGTAAGCATTTCAAAAGAACTGGGAGCAGTGAACTGCAATTGGTTTCTGTCTTGTGGAAGTTACAGATGTTCTGGTTTATACAGAAGGATGACGTTCAAGAGAAGCCGTTTGGTATAGGTTACAGCAAGGGTAGTCAACCTTGGCTCTTTTATGACTCGTGGACTTCAACTCCCAGAATTCCTGAGCCAGCTAAGCTAAGCTGGCTCAGGAATTCTGGGGAATTGAAGTCCACGAGTCATAAAAGAGCCAAGGTTGACTACCCCTGGGTTACAGGCATCAGCCCAGAAACCAGGAGTCTGGGAGTTTTAGTTTTAGAAATTGCTGGAGTGTCTTTGGGCCAGTCCTTCTCTTTCTCTCTTGGCCCTAGGAAGAAGGCTGACAAATGGCCAACAGCTCCTGAAAATCTTGCCAAGGAAACTGCGTAGACTAGTCCACAGAGTTGCCAAGAGTTTGAAGGCAGCGAAAAAAAAACACAACAAGTAGCATTGGGGATTTTCGAAGAGAAATGTAAACTTGCTGAGGGAAGCAGTGAATTTTCTTAAACTTGTGAATTACAGATAGTCCTTGACTTACAACTGGGACCAGGTTTTCCATTACTAGGCAAGGTAGTTATTAAATGAGTGTCCCCTAGTTTTACAACCCTTTTCACTATGGTTAGTTGAAATCCACGCATCTTAGAATCGCTAAGGTTGAGAAACTGTGAGATGGTTGGTTACATTAGGGGAACCCCCAAAAGCTCTTCTTTTTTTTTTTTTTTTGCCGTCTCCCCAAGAAATCTGGACTTCCAAGGGATCACTGTTTCATGATGGATCTTCATTCATATGAATTTGCCCGCCCTCACCGCTTCCTTGAAAGCCATGTAATCTAGTCAAAAGCAACCACATCTTGTGGCAGACAATCCATTAGTGTGAAATATATTTTCACTCCTTAAAAAAAAGACAAACCACACCACTTCATCTCCAAGGCTTGGAAAAAACGCAAGGGTGAAAAATGTTTTTCTTTGAGCCGTGAGACGCTGTCATGCAATGCCTCAGCAGAATGGAATCTTTTGGACGTTTGGGGACTGGATTTTATTGCTGTATTTTTTCCCCCCTTTTGTTTTTCTGTTTCCTCTTCTGATCGCCCAGAGATTATCAGGGTTAGGGAAGGTTATCAGTACTGTTGAATAATTCACTATTTATTCAGGCTCTGTCTTGTTATCTCTTTTTGAAGAAGCCTCCTTGAATGAAACCTTGGAAAGTTCTTGCTTCCCAACATTAGATAATACCACTAGATGAACCATTAATCT
>NW_015414847.1:0-1708 GCF_001527695.2 Protobothrops mucrosquamatus | reverse complement strand
TAATCATCTTAATCACCTTGTCATAGATCCTGTTTGTAAAGTTCTTATTTAAGTTTATTTTCCCCACAATGTTCAAAAAGATTTTTACCTGTTAAGATTTTCTTAGAGTTAATTACACTTAAGTATTTAAATCTTTTTCCTCATACAAGCCATTCCAACAATTTTACATTTCTCATATCTTAAAACAAAAAGAAAAAAAAGAAGGTGTGGGAAGAATCCAGAGAAAGAAATATTTTGGGAAATATTAAAAAGGCAGAATATATTTCCCCAAAGGATTTTAGAGGCAGAAACCAACTCTCCCCCCCCCAAGTCTCTCTCCCCCAAATAGAAACCTGGTCTGCAGAAATGCAGATGGGATAATTTTGTCAGAAAGATTGGAGTCAGGAAGCTGGGATTAGAAAAAAAGATCCCTAGAATCAACAATCCCTCACCAAAAAATCCAACAGTCATCAGCCATAGCCCCAGGGAAGCAGGATATGACCTTTGGGACATAATAGGATTAACCCACCAGCATCAGAATACTAGAAAGGCACACTCAGACTCAGGTCAAAGTTCATGCCACAGGAACAACTCCAAACAAAAGCACAAGAAGGTATAAAAACCCACTCCCTACTACATGCGGTCAGTTTTTTTCCAGAACCATCTTTCTGTCTGTCTCTCCTTTTCAATAAGCTACAACCTTCTTTCTAAAGCAGTTGCCATGCTGTTTATTCCCGGCTTGGACTGGACCCTGATGAAGATTTTTTTCCTTCAACAATTTGGCACCCAGGATGGGACTCCAAGCTAACCTCTCCAATGGACTGAGACTGGTAAGCCCCATCTTGCCGGCAGCAGACCCCTTGTGTCTGTGGATGGGTTTCCTAGGCCCTGCCCATGTGGAGCAAGGATAGTAAAGGGAGTTTTGAGTTTGAGCTCAAGGGCTGCTTTGGAAAGAAGATGAGTACCTCTAAATTTTAACTTTTGAAGCCCAGGGGAGCAAAGGAAATGTGTGTATGTCTGTGTGTGTGAGAGTGAGTGAGAAGACCCTTTTCCCAATCACAGTTGGATTTTGCTCCCTCTGGCCATTCCTAACTGTAGAAGGGATCTGTTCAAGTGACAGACCCAGGAAAGCATGAGGGTTTGGCCAGAGTGCAGGAGCTTTTGTTAGGGAAAAAGGAAAGGCTGTGTGAAAATGGAATGGAATAAGTGAATGAGTGTAGATTCATACTGCTAAAGTCTCTGAGCAAAGTTCCATTCTTCTAGGAGGGACCCTCATACTCTGCAAAAAGAAAGACCGAGTTCTCCCAGATCCCTTTGTGGTCTGAAACTGGGGTACAGGGGCAAAGTTTGAAGTTTGAAGTTTGAAGTTTATTGTATTTATATCCCGCCCTTCTCCTGGTGGACTCAGGGCGGCTTACAGCCAGTTAAAACAGAACAATTAATACAAATATACAAAATTTAAAATAAATTAAAAGATATATTTAAATAGGCCTTTTCTTATTTTAAAAATTGATTAAAATCCAATTTAACATATCCCTAGGCCAGTCCTGCCAGCTGAAACAGCCATGTCTTGAGGGCGCGGCGGAAGGAGGGGAGATCCGGAATCACCCGGATCTCTGGGGGCAGCTCGTTCCAGAGGGTGGGAGCTCCAACAGAGAAGGCTCTCCCCCTGGGGGTCGCCAACCGGCACTGTCTGGTTGACGGCACCCTGAGGAGACCCTCTCTGTGG
>NW_015414846.1:0-1708 GCF_001527695.2 Protobothrops mucrosquamatus | reverse complement strand
GCCGTGTTCAAGATCCAAGCTCCGGGCAATGGAGTGAGCTTCCATTACCGTGTTTCCCCGAAAATAAGACCCAGGGGGGTTGCCTCTAAAAGAGGCACCAGGTCTTATTGTCAGGGCGTGTCTTTTCCACTCACTTCATGGCAGCGGCACCAACAGCCCCACCCAGCTGGCCCACTCCTTCTGCAGCCGAAGGAGCAACTTCATTCTACAGCTGAGAATGGAGCTCCGGCCTGCATTTCTGTCAGACGCCTTTCCGGAAGGCTTCTACAGCCAAGAACCAAGCTACAGATTGAATCCATAACTTGGTTCTCGGCTACAGAGGCCTTCCAGAAAGGCCTCTGATTGTAAAATGCAGGCTGGGGGACAGAAGACGTGGGCCAGCGAGCAGAGGCAGGTGTTGATTCATGGGAAGCCTGGTGAGTGGGTGAGGGGCACGTGGGGCAGCACCACCTCCCCCCCCACCCTCGCTTTATTTTTAGGCATGCATCTCGCCCCAAAACTAGGGCTTATTTTTGGGGTAGGGCTTATATTAGGCCCAATCCAAAAAAATCCAGGTAGGGCTTATTTTTGGGGTAGGGCTTACTTTCAGGAAACCCAGTACTTGCCCCAGCTCCTGCACACTTAGCAGTTCAAAAGCATGCAAATGAAAGTAGATTAATAAGTACACTTCAGTGAGAAGGTAACAGCATGTGCCTCAGCATATAGCCTATGCTGACCACAGAAATTTTCTTTGGACAATGCTGGCTCCCTCAGCCAAAATAATGGAGATGAACACCGTGCCCTAAAGTTGGACATGATGACAGGGAAACCTTTACCTTTTTAATAGTATCAAATCAGTAATCATATATAATCTTCCACGACTCTTTTCTAATTGGCTGTCCATTAATCCTAGCAAAAAAAACCCGTTCTAGTTTCAATTGAATGTCGGTATTTTGACATTATCATTATATATATATATTTGAACCCAGAAATTTCTGACTTTTTAAGAAGACAACCAGCCACGATAAAATGACCCTTCACGTTGTCCATTTTGCCAACATAAATTTGAAATATCCTTTTACATTCTAGATATTTTTTTCTGGAGTCATATACAGAGGTGGGATTTAAATATGTGAACAACTGGTTCTCTGTGTGGATGCCGCTTCCGGAAGTCCATTCTAGGCCTGGGTAACAAAAAATTAGCTTCCGGTTCTACTGAATCGGTGCGAACTGGCGGAATCTCACTACTGGTCATATACCAATAGTATATTATTTCATTAAAATTATCTTTTAGATTATAACATAATGTAAGTTTAAACCCTCTTAACCACGTTTTCCCACTATTTTCATCAGTATAGTTTGTCCAAAGTTCTTAGCCCATTTTATTGTAGTCTTTCTCTTGTTCTTTTGTTTCAATTTCAATAAAAGTTTATACATTTCAGCAATTTAGCAAGTTTAGCTTCAAATGCTATCTTCTGCTGCTCAATTCCAAATGTCCTATTATCTGTCTTAAATTTTTCTCCTAACTACGCATACAGAAACCATTGAAAACTAAATCCCTCTGCAGCCAATTGCTCTTTTGATTTCATCTCATATTCATCTCATTTCATGTGTGCTTGTTCTAACAACTCTCAATAAGTTAACCATTTTTCTTTACATACTGTTTCTTTCCTGTAAATGTCCCTTGTGCTGAGACATATAAAGGTATTTTGGGCATAGTCTGAGTTTA
>NW_015414845.1:0-1708 GCF_001527695.2 Protobothrops mucrosquamatus | reverse complement strand
GATAGTTTAGTTTCTGAGCCAGTACGTCCTATGTCAGTCAATGGCTTCGCTCGCGTCAAGACTGGAATCTAGGGTCCAGGACGGGCGTGGCAACTTTGGCTGACTTAATCTGATTGGGCAGGAATACAGTCTACTACCCATGGGTGGATCCTCCATCTCCGTGCTGAGAAAAGGCGTTCAGGTAAGACAACGCCCCATTTCTTAGCAGGGTAAGATGAGAACATTCATCATCTTAAAAAATGGATCGAATGCTCTTCAGTTTGGCCACAATACTTTGGCTACGATACCCATATGGGGTACTATATAAAGGTTGGTATAGAATATTTGAATGAAAATAAGTGTTTATCTTTCATTGAAACCAGTACTGCCCGCAAACAGAATTTAGAGAGAGATTGCCATAGCTGGTGAATGATATAATGAAGAAATAGATTTGAGTATAATTATCATATTGGTAATATCCTGTATCAATTCTTCTGATAATTTCACATCATGGTTTCATGTAGTTGTTAAAACATTGATGATTAGATGGAGCCTTGAGGAACTCCTTGTATCTACTCCTGTTTTGAGGAGATATATTGTATGAACAATATCATTGCAATTCAGTTCCCCATTCCCAAATACCTCAAACTATCCAAAAGGAGACTATAGTTAATAGTATTGAAAGCCCCTGAGAGAAAAAATTTGTGTGACAACATAGTCATACTCTGTAATCCTTGAATGTCATCTGTCAGTCCATCTGAGATTAAGCAGAGACTGCTTAAATGGATATATTTTTACTCTTAGAACTTTTGAACATAATTGGTATCATTTTTTCTATCACCTCTCAACCACAGTATCTTGTAGATTGTTTACTACCAAAGGAAAACCTTTTAACAGTCTAATTATTCATTTCCTACTTTAAACATGTAGTCCTCCTCTCTCTGTGAGGCATTAATAACATATGTCCAATATTCTAATCATTTCCATTCATGATGAAATCAGCTACATTAAGCAAATGTCCAAAGGACCAGTGGTAAACAGTGCTTCCACAAGCAGCTTATCCATATCTTCAGGACTTAAAAAGTGTACCCCTTATCTGAATCTGTTGTCTGGGTTAGCTCAGCTATGAAAACAAATTATCAGCAAATACAGCAGTGGCCAAAATTGTGGAAACCTTTTGGGGAAAGTGTACATTTGAGGTTTGATGGCTAATAACATCACTTTTTTTGGAGTGGTACCATAAAATTATATATCAATGGAAAGATAATTTAATCAAGAATGTAATGCAACAAAGTTTATTCAATTATCTGTACTGTATTCTATGAAAAGTTATAGCCAAATAACCATAAAAATGAAACACAACTTGCTTAAGTTGATTGATATCAGGTTGATATCAGGAAGGGGAAAAATAAATTAAAACTTTTATTCCAAATCATGTTTTGTTGATTCAAACAAATCTTGAAACGACAGTTTTTACTTAAATTCTGCCCAACTCTCTATATATACTAATTGTGCCGTTCTTTTTTTTTTAAAAAATGTCAAAACTGATCTTCAGTGCAATAAACCCTATTTAAAATCAGATAAGTATTTTGAAAACTGCTTCAGATTATTTTCTTACTATATTTGTTTAGGTCAGCCTGCTCTCCGTGAAGCTGTCTCTTTGTCCTGCATCACCAATGGAAGCACGGGAAACAGAAAAAATAATCGTAGTCCATCTATCCCGATTGCT
>NW_015414844.1:0-1708 GCF_001527695.2 Protobothrops mucrosquamatus | reverse complement strand
GTGTTGTTCAAAAGTGAAAATATCCCTTCCAACTTACCCCATCTAAATAGATTGTCTTCAGTTTAAGTTTTTCAGAAAAAATATTTTTTTCTCTTGCATAGTATTTTAATTGAAATTTCCTTAAGTACAATTACATCTGCATTGCCAGTCTTCAGTCTAGTATTAAAATGCTTGCTGTAAAATTTGATATCTTGTCTTCCTCCTGATAAAGTGCACAAAGACCTCTCTTGAAACATTTCTTAATTTTGAAAAATATGTATTAATTATATGGAACTTACTGATCTCTGTCTTAGTGTCATCTCAGAGATGTAACAATCTTTTTCTGAGATAGGTTCTTGATGTTGTCTTGGAACTGCTGTAAATTTTAAGCAAAATTCTTTTACTCTCAGTTCTAATAAAGGCAAATTGTCCAAACCTTTGTCCATCTCTTTATTTATAACTCTTACTTTCCAAAACTTTCACTTTGCCAATATTTTTTTTCTAGTCTGCAGACAGATGCTCTACAGATACTTTACTCTTCTTCACTTCTTTCATATCTTTTTTATTATTCTTGCAAATCCTTCTTCTATTTCCTTTTTAAACCATTGCAGGGATCTCTTTGCCAAATTCTTCGAATACTTTATGCAATGAATCTTGTGAAGTGCCTTATCTGTAAGTTGTTCTAGTGAACCCTTGTGTCCTTCTTCTAATTTAGGAGCTTTTCTTGGATTTGCCATTGTTAGATGAAAGCATGTTGATGAAAGTAGTAATGAAAGTAAAAGGCAGGTTTCTGCTTTTTTTCTGTTTTGCTTTGCTATGCTCAGCACTTTAATTCCACTTAGTTCTCCATACTTAATTTCCATAGTTTAGTATATATTATCCCTATCTTCTTGTTTCGTAAAATCCAGCAATTATTTACTGTCCTTAAAAAATAAACAATCAGCATTTCCACAAAAATCTGGTCTGCTCATCTACTTAATTTTGTTATTTTCAAAGGTGCTCTCATAAAAAAATGTTCCTTTTTTAAAAAAAAAAATCACTATCCCCTTTATCTATTTAAAAAATTCTTGGATTGTGATCTTACTAAGTTTTTTGCTTTTAGATTAAAATCCTTTCAAATGTTGTTCCTCTTTAAAAAGAAGGCATTTAATGAGAGTCTTTAATTTTCATTGCCATTCAGAATATCTATCTTAGATTGTAGAGTAATTACATCCAAAGATGTTTAACGAAGTGAGGCTTTTGCTGGTAGGATAGGATGAGATGAGATGAGGCGAGGCGAGGCGAGGCGAGGCGAGGCGAGGCGAGGCAAGGCAAGGCAAGGCAAGGCAAGGCAAAACAAGACAAGATAAGATGGGATAACCTTTATTGTCTTTTTTTACTGTGGGCACAATGGCACACATCAAAAATGAAATTTAGTTGCCCGCTCTCAAAGTGAACACATACATGACACATACCTAAACATACTATATACAACATATTTATAGACCCACACCCCTACATATACATAATAAATAAATATTAAACACTGTTCATCTTGAATATATAATGGAAGGAGGAAGCTTGAGAGTTCACAAGTTTAATGCTGTATGGAATGAAACTATGGCTGAATCTGGATGTTCTGCTTCAGATACCACGGAGCCTCCTCCCAGAAGGTAACAGGGAAAACAGGTTGTGAAGAGGATGTGTAATGTCCCAGATAATCTTACGGACCCTGCTCAAGCAACGCTTC
>NW_015414843.1:0-1708 GCF_001527695.2 Protobothrops mucrosquamatus | reverse complement strand
GAAAAAAAAAAAAGAAAAAGAAAAAGAAAAAGAAGGAAGGAAGGAAGGAAGAAAAAGAAGGAAGGAAGGAAGGAAAGAAAGAAAGAAAAAGAAGGAAGGAAGGAAGGAAAGAAAGAAAGAAACAAAAAGAAAAAAGAAAGAAAGAAAGAGAAAGAAAAAGAAGGAAGGAAGGAAGGAAGGAAGGAAAGAAAGAAAGAAAGAAAGAAAGAAAGAAAGAAAGAAAGAAAGAAAGAAAGAAAGGAAGAAAGAAAGAAAGAAAGAAAGAACACAAAACACAAATATATATTTGTGGACTTCCAACTTCCGGCTTTATATCCTTCTTCAAAGGATATAAAGAACATTTTCTTTTAAGACTGTAACTGTAACGAAATGTCTATTTCTCCCTCCTCAAAAAAAAGGGGAAATAATAATAAAAAAATCTTTGTTCCCCTTTTTAAATTTAACAACCATCAAATCCCTATGTCGAAATTTGATTTTTCTCCACCTGCAAAAAAAACCCCAGATCTGCTTCTTTCTTGAAGGATGCTTTTTTTTGTTTTGTTTTGTTTTTTTGGAACGTGTAGCATGTTGAATGAGCTTTCTGCTAGGAGGAAAACAGGAGGAGAAGAGCTTGGCTGACATCCCACAGTTTTCAATATATTTAAAATCTTGTGAGTGTAGAACTATAGCATCTCTTAGTTTCATCCCTCAGAAGTGTGGAGAATTAGGCTGTCAAAGAAGTCTCACAATTATATTATTTGCTACTGTTTGATGTGTGCTCATCTAAAAGGTTTCAGCGTGGATCTCAGCAATGTATGCAGGGCATAATAATAATAAAGTTGGAAGGGACCTTGGAGGTCATCTAGTCCAACCCCCTGCTCAGGCAGGAAACCCTATACCATTTCAGACAAATGGCTGTCCAGTCTCTTCTTAAAAACTTCCAGTGTTGGAGCATTCACTGCTTCTGGAGGCAGGTTGTTCCACTGGTTAATTGTTCTCACTGTCAGGAAATTTCTCCTTAGTTCTAGGTTGCTTCTCTCCTTGATTAGTTTCCATCCGTAGCTCCTTGTCCTGCCTTCAGGCGCTTTGGAGAATAGCTTGACTCCCTCTTCTTTGTGGCAGCCCCTGAGATATTGGAACCCTGCTCTCCTGTCCCCCCTCGTCCTTCTCTTCATTAAACTAGACGTACCCAATTCCAACAACCGTTCCTTATATGTTTTAGTCTCCAGTCCCCTAATCATCTTTGTTGCTCTTCTCTGCACTCTTTCCAGACTCAACATCTTGTATCTCATCTTTGTATTGGTTTGACCTCCAAATGTGAAGTCAGTTCTCGCCTCTTCCAGTCCTGTTATTCTTGCCAAAACAAGAATTAAATAATGATACAGTCAATCAAATATGAGGTTAATATTTGGACTAGATGACCACCAAGATCCCTTCCAACATCATCATCATCATCATCATCATCATCATCATCATCATCATCATCATCATCATCATCATCATCATCATCATCATCATCATCATCATTACTCCAGACCTGCTTAAGTTGTACTTTTCTGCACTCAACCAATGCAAACCCTGGATAAAGAGAAATGTACAGCATCTGATTAGTAAGCTTGCAGTAGACGTTCAGGCGTTGTGTTTTGTTAGATGCTCACTCTTCTTTCCAGAACACAGGGGAATACATTTTTGCATGTTTAGAGCAGAAACTTTCTGCATGCAGCAACAA
>NW_015414842.1:0-1708 GCF_001527695.2 Protobothrops mucrosquamatus | reverse complement strand
CTCCTTCTCCTTCTCCTCCTCCTCCTCCTCCTCCTCCTCCTCCTCCTCCTCCTCTTCCTCTTCCTTCTTCTTCTTCTTTTAAGCTGAGAAGTGTATTTTCTAGCTTCAAAGGGACACACAGAAGCACAGACAGAGTCGTGTCTACAAGGCAGATAGCTGATCTTTGTAAATAATAATATCTCTGAAAAATATTGAAATCTTCCCTAGCTGGAAAGGTGCCAAATATCTTAGAAGGGCCTTTGGGTGGGGGGAAATCTGTTGAATAAAATGCCAGCTTGCAGGCTTTTTTTTCCCCTTCTCCAAAATTCCAGATGATTTATTTTGCCTTTTACTAAAGTTTTCTATGGAACAGAATAGAATAGAGCTGGAAGATACCTTGGAGGTCTTCTAGTCCAGCCCCCTGCTCAAGCAGGAGAACCTAGACCAGTGGTGGCGAACCTTTGGCACGGGTGCCAGAGGCGGCACTCAGAGCCCTCTCTGTGGGTATGCGCACCATCGCCCCAGTCCTAGGCCTTCAGCTGGGTTTTATAAAACCTTTTCGCTTTAGACCTCCGTCGCCGTGTACAAAAAAAAAAAGGTTCAATCAATCAGTCAATTTCAACTTCTCGCGGGAAAAAAAAAGATCTTGCAGAGTTGGAATTGATTGATTGAACTTTTTAGCCCCACCCAGTCTGCTGTTACCACTGCAGCTACGCCCACCCAATGGGCCACACCCATCCAATGGGCCACACCCACCTAATGGGCCACACCCACCCGGCACCCGACGATGCATAAGTGGGTTTTGGGTTGCAGTTTGGGCATTCGGTCTCTAAAAGGTTCGCTATCACTGACCTAGACTATCTCAGACAGGTCTCTTGTTAAACATCTCCAGTGATGGAGCACCCACAATTTCTGGAGGCAAAAGCTGTTCCACTGATTGATTGTTCTCACTGTCAGGATGTTTCTGCTCAATTCCTGGTTGCTTCTCTCCTTGATCAGTTTCCATCCATTGTTTCTCGGCCTGCCCTCTGGTGCTTTGGAGAATAACGTGACCCCCTCTTCTTTGTGGTAGGCCCTGAGATATTGGAACACTGCTATCATATCTCCCCTATTTTTTCTTTTCTTTAGACTAGCCAAACCCACGTCCCGCAGCTGTTCTTCGTATGTTCGTATGTTATGCAGACCCATTGGTACTTCAATACTGGGCTGTACAAGATACGTTGTAAGAGGCCTACCTCTCAGGAGTACAAATTTATCCCTCTAACACCAGATAGAGGTGGAGGGGGGGAAAAGCTTTTAAGTCCAAAGATTTTCCCAGTTACTCTTCATTTCTGGGTGGGAGAGTTCTTCCTTGGGACAAAATATTTGGGTGGGTTGTAGGATCTGACGACAAACCCAGAAGCATTTTCAGAGACGTCGATAAAAATGTCAACACAAGAGAAAAAGCGCTGCGGATGTGACGCGATTGTGATTCCTGACAAGGAAACCCCAGAGGATTTTTATGCCAGTGAGAAGTGTCAGTTTTACAGCTGATCACTCTATTAAGGGTTGCCGCGATCTCTTAAAATATCTTAATTTTTTTAAGAGTCGTTACTTGCTTTTAGAAATTCAGAGATTTGGAAGGAGGGGCTGGTTGTTGTTTTTTTGCTCACACTCCCATTCAGAAAGAGAGAGAGAGAGAGAATTTTTTTAACCTTACATTCTACTGTACAAGTAGACTTTCAACAGT